>NC_083472.1:3175000-3357500 GCF_030014155.1 Tachysurus vachellii | reverse complement strand
ACACATGCGCACTGAACACTCTCTCCGCCCATATTGACAAGACACGCCCCTTTCTGCTCATTGGCTACATGTTAGTTATGTTTTTATTCTGTTTGGCGGCCTAACGCAGTTTTCTGAAGTATTTCTCAAACAACGGAGACCCCACCTTTAATAACTAAAAAAAAAAAGATCATTTTCAATGTAGGCATCAGGTATGAGACTAATTGCTGATTTTTCTTCCTTATCTTCGAATCTACTCCACACCATTCCTGTCTCACACAGAGATGAACTTAATAGATGCTTTTTATATCTTTAAAGTTGCTTTTCATTGTGAGAGACAGTGCATACTCTATGCTGTGGTAATGAAACCGGTCCCTGCGCTTTCGTTTTTTTCCCCCCGACTTCACTCGCTCTGATATAAACCCCAAAACATAAACACGGATCAGGCGTCTCACTGTGTTTGAAGTTATAAGGAGAAAGGGTTTGATTACAGGAAACTGGCTTAAAAAGGATTACACACATCTCCAGTGGGTCTAAACACCAAGCAGTTTTCTACTAAAGCTGCATTGTATCACAAATACCAAAAATCCTCGTGCTCATGAAAGATTTTTATCTTTACAAGTTATAGAAAAATGATGTTTAAGGGGAACATTTCCTTTGTCCTTTAATTACCAGATGCTGGAATACTTGAGGCTTCCTGTGTTTTAGCAACTGCTGAAACACCAGCGCATGATGTTGGATCCTGAAAAAAAAAAAGATATTTATTCCACAACAGCGGCTATGAAAGCGATTCTTTGTTTACTTTCTATTTAATTATAATTCGTTTCAACTGTGGGATTTGATACGACACCAAAAAAGAGCCTTAAACGTGTTATAACCGCTTACTTCTTCAGTGAGGAGTCAAACATCTCAGACAGGTATTTAGGTTTTTCAAGCAGCACCACCAAAGCCCAGAAAGCTTCCTCCTCAGTGAGAAGCATGAGCAAGACGGCGGCGATATACGACATCCCTAATGAGAGGGAAGAACACCCAGTGTTAATCAGGAGCTGAATAATAACACGACATAATGCTACTTAATGGTGATGTCGATTTACTGTATAAATGAATCGTTCATCTTGATGTTAACACACAAGTCACAAAAAGCATTTTAGAGCTTACAACTTATAACAATTCAAAACCTGTGGTATGTTACGTTTTTGTATACAACACAACTAAAACACATCCAGTGTGACCAGACTGTATATTAAGGGATAGTCCATCACCTTGGCTGTACCCAATGTGAGGGTTATATCTGGCGTACGCAGTGAGCACTCGGAAAAGCTTGGCCTGTCCCTCGATGGCTTCGGGAGTGTCTCCCATCAGAGAGCGGTGGGTTGGAAAAGATCTTTCTATATATATAAAAAAAAGCAAGTTCTTCTAGCTTTATGTTGATGAAGGTAATAAAACATTTAAAAAGGAATTCTGTCAAAAACTAAACATGTTCAGGTACTAATTTCTGCATGTCAATAAAGATAATAATCTAATTAGATATTTCTGACTCCTAAAATAAATATGTAATAAATATTATAGAAAATATTTCGACTACAACTCACTAATTAATAATTAAGTGAACTCGATAAGCAAACGGTTTCAGAGGAAAAAAAGAAAAAAAAAGGTTGATGAATGGCGCCACCTAGAGGTTATAAAAAGATTTTTTTTAATCTGCTGTGAAATTCCAAGAAAAAATTTTTTTAGCCAAGGACAAAGTTTCTTCCTGCCCCAAATATATACCATATATTAGAAGGCTGACTCAATGCTAATATCTTTTTGTTCACTATTTACTATTAATACCATAAGCAAATAATAAAAACTCGATGTTGCGATGTGAAGCGGCAGCTGAGTCTTACAGTAATTTATTTATGTATGTAGAAAAGGATGTGGAAATGTAAAGCTGATAGTAAAGGTGGAGGCTTGAGATCAGTGATATTTAATCTTCCCCACAAAGAGCAAGTGCAAAAGCAGGTTTTTAATTCACTAGCCAGGTAGAAGCAACAGCAGAGTCTATTAAAAGGTTAAAATCAACTGATTAAACAGGTGAAATCAGGTTTAACATCTGCACCCACACCGGACAATACAATCGGAAATAAAAAAATACATCTAACACGTTCAACAACAATTAGTGTTATAGTGCGTCTGTAACTCACGCAGGTCCAGAGCGATCTGTCTGAAGAGAGGCACGTCGACACAGAGAGAGCCTGCAGCAGCCGAGCCCAGCTGGTTCTCTCTCTCTCCCAGAATGCTGATGGCTGAAATGATGCTGTACTCGCTCACGCCGAGGTCCACCAGAGGCTTCCTGATCTCACTCAGACACACCTGAAATACACACAGAGATCATACAGGATACACCTACCACCCGAACAGGAAAGGTCCAGATTTAAACTTTGTCCTCAACGTCTCATACAGACAGAAACAGAATACAAGATTCCGTTTTCTCTGGAAATGGGTTTCGTTTTAAAAAGTGTTAAAAATAGGATATTACAGTGTAGCTTCGTTATTGAAAGGCTACAACGAAAGCAGAGTATTTCTGAGCTGTGTCTTTATTTTGAACCAGAGGTGGGAGTAAGTCACACATGTGCAAGTCACAAGTAAGTCTCAAGTCATGAATGTCAAGTCAAAGTCAAGTCGAGTCTTTTTTTAATATTTGTCAAGCAAGTCTCAAATTTGCGACTTAAGTCTGACTCGAGTCAAGTCGAGTCCCCCATATCTGAGTCATTTAACTGAAGTCCGAGACAAGTCTCAAGTCATGAATGTCAAGTCAAAGTCAAGTCGAGACTTTTTAATATTTGTCAAGCAAGTCTCAAATTTGTGACTTAAGTCTGACTCGAGTCAAGTCATATGACTCGAGTCCCCCATCTCTGTTTTGAACTATTAGCTACCACTTGCTGAGCATTCAAATTTGGTCAATGTACCTAAAATAAACCAACTTTTGTATCAGGATCAACATCCAGTAGAAAAAGCACAGCCCCAGTTTGCTGGTGAAAGCTATGACAGGACCTTGACCTTGTTCCCAGCACACAGGCATTCTATTACAGCCATGACATGATGCACACTTTCCCTGCTTCCCTATTTGCTAAAAACTGAACCACTGACTGAAATCCACCTTATAGCTGAAATCACTGGCTGCTCGGACGGTCTCGATGTCCAGCAGACACTTCCACACCCGGCCACGCAGAGCTGGAGGAATACCAATACGGATATAGCGTTCGATCTAAAGGGAAGAAAAAAATAACAAACCATTCTTCTCATTCATACTTTCACAACTGCATCTCTTGATCCAGACTTTTACTCTCTTATTCTAATTATTTAAAATTTACTCTACTTTTCTTGGATAGTGTTAACGCAGGCGTGCTTACTATTGAAAATTCTTAATCGGTAAAAAAAATTTAAAAAATTTAAAATTAAGAGCTACAGATTCAGATGCATAAACATGATAAAAACATACCTGGTTTTTACAAATGAAACTGGATCCATTCCAGTAGCTGAGCAGTTCACACAGCTCTTTAACTTTAACCGTATTCAGCTGAGGATAGCTGAACAGAAAAAAGAAAACAGGAAATTTCCAATCAATCGTCAGTTAATTTTCTTTGTATTAATGCCGAAATTTATTGTTTGTTAAGTAAGGATTACATCTTTAGGGTAAACTGAAGTTTATTATTTTACAATAAACAGCACATCCCTGAGATAAGACTCTTATATCACAACAATCTGCCTGAGATTTCAAATTTAGTATTTATAAAAGTTCTTCATCTTTATCTCTTAGAGTTGTGGAACTTCTCCAAAACTTTTGTTTGCTCTTATTATCATTTACATTAGAGCAGCTACTAAAAAAAAGGTCTCCGGTCTTCTAGCGGTCTTAAAGTTTAAATAAAAAATACAGAAATAAATCTGCAGCTTGTCATGTTACTGAGAAGCCAAAAAGTATTAAAAACAGAAAGTTTCACCACATCAAACCCTTTAACCCCACATTAACCCTTTCATTTTTCATATCATAATCTATATTTCAACAACAAAAAATGACAAAAAAAAAAACCTACTTGAAATAAATAAAAAAATTGTTAGCATTGAAATTTAAACTACGTAATAGACAATATCATTCTTAAACAATATTTCTGAATAAGCTGATTTCTGCAGCAATTTTTATTTTAAAAAATGACAATTTTTTTTTTATTAAAAAATGTAATCAAAAAATAAATAAATAATAGCTTTATTTTTTTAATCTGGCACAAAGACAGACTTAAAGTTAACTTTAAAAAACCATTAAGATTTTCATGCTGCATTACTGCAAGCAGAATAAAAAAAAAATGATGACAAATTGCAGTGGTCTGTCTGAAATGATTAAACAAATCCATCTGTAAACTTTAAATGTGCTCTAAAAGGGTGGACACTGTATAAAAGCACCAGACAGTGAAATCTAAAGCATTTCTCTAACTAAAATAAGGGAATCTCAGAATAATTTATGTTTTATATATTTACTATGACAAGAGCAGAAACAGCACTGCAGGTTGTGAACATTGAGATAATTAAAGTATGTTTTAATGGCAGTTTATGATATAAATCCAGACCTGTAATCATGAGATCTGTGCTGAAGTTTCCTCTCTTTCCTCCTACTGAAGGCGAAGCCAAACTCATCAAATCCCACACGGCTGCTCCTGCGTCTGGCTGAGACTTTAGAGCTGCTGCTGCTGCTGCTCCTTCTCCTTAGCATCATCTCAAAACAAACTTACAACCAAACTTTATTGCCCTTCTTTTTTATTCACTGCTTTAATCTGTCCATTTTAACTCGTTTCACACGGACGTAAACAGACGTGTTTGAACTCAGCGCCAGATTGATTCAAACATGGCGGTGTTTCAAAATAAAAGTCCTCGAGCAGCAACGACTACGTTTCTCAAAAGGAATGAACACTTTTTTTACACAGAGAGAGAGAGAGAGAGAGAGAGAGAGAGAGAGAGAGAGAAAGAAAAAGAAAGAGACAGCGAGAGAGAGAAAAAGAGAGAAAGAAAGGGAGAGAGACAGAGAAAGACAGAAAAAGAGAGAGCAAGAGAAAGAGAGACAGAGAAAGAAAGAGAGAGGGAAAGAGAGGAAAAGAAAGAGAGTGGGAGGAAAGAGAGAGAGAGAGAGAGGGAAAGATAGGCAGAGAGAGTGAAAGAAAGAGGGAGAGAGAGAGAAAGATAGAAAGAGACAGAGAGAGAAAAAGAGAGCAAGAGAGAAAGAGAGAAAGAAAGGGAGCGAGACAGAGAAAGACAGAAAAAGAGAGAGACAGAGAGAGAAAGAAGGAAAGAAAGAGGGAAAGAGAGAGAGGGAGAAAGAAAGAGAGAGGGAAAGAGAGACAGAGAGAAAGAAAGAGAGAACTAGAGAGAGAGAGATAGAAAGAGACAGAGAGAGAGAGAGAGAGAGAGAGAGAGAGAGAGAGAGAGAGAGAGAGAGAGAGAAAGATAGAAAGAGACAGAGAGAGAGAGAAAAAGAGAGAGCAAGAGAGAGAAAGAGACAGGGAGAGAAAGAGAGACAGAGAAAGAGATAGAAAAGGAGAGAAAGGGAGAGACAGAAAAAGACAGAAAAAGAAAGAGAGAGCAAGAGAAAGACAGAGAAAGAAAGAAAGAAAGAAAGAAAGGGGGAAAGAGAAAAAAGAAAGAGAAAGAGAGAGAGAGAGAGGGAGAAAGAAAGAGAGGGAAAGAGAGACAGAGAGAGAAAGAAAAAGAGAAGGAAAGAGAGACAGAAAGAAAGAGAGAACGTGTCTTTCAGTCTTTAACATCACTGATTAATAAATTAAAAACAAACTATCCTTATTAACTAGTCAACTCACACCGGTCTGTATTATCATCCACAGTATTATTCTCCTTGTCCTGAAAAGAAAGAGTTCCCTTTTACCACAATACATTTCCAGCTACTACAACTTTATATTCATTAATGAACGACATCACAATTTGTATCCGTTTATACTCACATTTTTATGCAACGTCTATAAATTATTTACATCCTGTTATCTTTACCAGCTCAAAGACAACTCAATCTCAAACATTATTATGATGTACGTCCCAGTAATGTCATCTTTTATTTCTGGGTTACTTTCAGCATGAAGTTCTGCATGTTCTCCATGCGTTTGTGTGGGTTTGCTCTTTAATAATCTTTAATCTAACAAAGCACAGAATTTCAAACCATTTATTCATTTATACTTTTTTTTCCAGTAAAACAGATTTAACTGGTTCTTCCCCAGAAATCATTTTATTACTCAATCAGTTGAACAAATTGTAAAGAAAAAAAAAAGTACATATAGTGGTGTGAAGTCAACGATCTATTAAACGGGTCCTTTTCTGTGTCCACGTGTCCTGAAACACGTGAAGAATGAACGAGAATAAAAATATGAATTTCTCTTGCCTCATTCATAACATAATTAAACAAAAATTAAGTAAAAATCTAGTGTCTGTTATGCCGATTATGGGGCATTTACTCATTTTACTGCCCTGTGGCACACTGAAACCTGTGGATTTCCTTTAATTTGTCACGCAGACGTATGTGAATTACTGGAATCTAGGCATTACCCGTTAATTAACGCGTTAAAATGACTTTTATACTGCAAACTATAATAAAAGGATGGTCAATTATTACATTGGTACATGTCTAACGGTCAGTATGGCAACAAAGGCGCATGATAGTATTCATAGGGACTCCGGTCACCTCCTCCGTCTTTCCAGTCTGGATGTTTCCCTCAGGTCTGGAGCGAATGCAGTGCTGTGTCTGCTCCAACGTTTGCAGATTCAACCACATGATGTCCTTCTGTCTCTCCAGCTCCTGCAGTTGCTTCACCTAAACATAAAAGAATGAAACAGGACTTGGAGGCTTTTCCTTATAGAAACTGACAAAAGTTTTCAGGGACTTTTTCGATTATTATTATTATTATTATTATTATTATTATTATTTGTTGTTGTTTCTAAGGATTTTGCTAGAGAAAGAACCGTACATTAAGCGTACATGTTATTAAAGAATATTTCTATTACAATTAGATGATTCGCTATATCACTACGGTATGTAAACCTTTGACCAGTTACAATTTCCACAAAGTTAGAAACACATAACTGTATATAATGTTTTTATATGCTGTAGGATTACTATCTCACTTCGCTGGAACTAAGAGGCCGAAACCTGTTCCAACGTGTGCACTAAGAAAGAAAGCTCCATGAAGACATGATTCACCAAGGATGGGTTAGAAGAACTCACTCCACTGAACACCTTTGGATTGAACTGGATCTCTGACTGCAACTCAGACCTCCTAAAATGTGCTCACTAATACACTTGTGGTTGAATCAAATGGAGAGAGAGAGAAAAAAAAAAACACCCAAAAAAAAGATACACTCCAAAACAAATACTGCACATTTTCACCTGTTGATTTTATTATCTGTATTTTAATTGTTTCTGCAATTTCTGGAGTTTGCTCCTAAGAATTTCACTCACCAAGGCACATGTGCTGTGGTGATGTGACAATAAAAGTGACTTGACTTGAAACCCAGTGAAGCTGAAAAGACTCTGAATACAACGCAATTCATTCATGAAAGAATGCATGCTGTTTAGTGTGAAACCTTTTTTTTCCTACATTATTTTAAAGTCTTTCTGTAAACTACAGCCTGGGACAAACAATGAAAGTATTTAAATATGTCTACAGTATTTTTATGATGAAAATATTGGTCATCTTTCTAATTTCTCTAATTAAAAATAATTTCTTATCTTATCGTCTTATCTCTTCTCATCTCAGTAAGTCTAAGGGAAGTCTGTTTGTTCCGGGGTTCCTGCTAACACTATTTTTACACTGATGAGCAGCGTGTGAATAGTTTCTGCCTTTAAATAACTTTGTTATACAGTTGTGAACTACCAACATTGATCAAGAAGCTGGCTGAGAATTCAGCAAAGGTTTGTGACAGATGACACCATGGAACATTGTGGATAAGAGAACAGCATGTGACATGACATGCAAACAGAGATATCACAAAGTCTATAAATACACAATGAAACAAATAAGTACTTACACCTAGTATTATATCACATTACTATTATTATTAATATTTTTACCATTGTGTCTTTCTCTGTGTCTCTGTATCTAATTTTGTGTTGTACAACAAGACAATAATTAATTCACAAAAATGAATTATAATAGATATTTTTTGTGACTACATTATACACTAAAGCCACCGTAAAAATCGGAACTCACCCATAGAAAGAATCTCAGGGCATCC
This sequence comes from Tachysurus vachellii, assembly GCF_030014155.1. Taxonomy (NCBI): domain Eukaryota; kingdom Metazoa; phylum Chordata; class Actinopteri; order Siluriformes; family Bagridae; genus Tachysurus; species Tachysurus vachellii. Next base: position 3,349,259 of record NC_083472.1, on the reverse strand, counting down.
AGACTGTTGCACCGCAGAGGGACAATCATGACTGTATATGACGCCATGAAAAGTAAACAAACTTAAAGAAAAGGTGAACTAAGAGACGACAAGCTTCCAAATGTTAAATAAAAGACACAAAGTATGAGCTGAACGTTCTCTTCCTAATCCCCGTCCCAGAATCGTGTGTCAGATGAAAAAGAGGAGTACAAAGGGGAGAGATTTAGTGACAGAGTGAGAAGTCTGAACACTAACGAGATTCGTAGAGTCCGTGTGCAGCCTGATCAACACGCTGTAAATAACGAGGTATAACAGAAAAAGCTACAAGTTCAAAAAGATTTATTTGATATGAACCCTTTTAATTAAAACACTTAACCTCAATTAATAACTGAACGTCTTCGTAAAAGAAACAAACTTCCTTTGATTACTCAAATAGACATTAACAACAGTTACTCGATATAAAAACAGACAGCAAATATTAGAGTAACTCGAAATTAAACAAATTTAATTAAACTAGGGAATAAAACCATCCGTTTATAACAAACACTTTTTTTTAAACAGAAAGAAATTAAAATCTAAACGTCTGTTTTAAAAACGGCATTTTTAAGAAATAGTAACAAAACAAAAACAGTTTTTTTCCCCCTCATTTTCTTTTGTTACTCCTTCACATCATGTCCATCTCTCTGGCTCTTCACCATTTTCGTCGTTGAGGGGGTATGGAGTGAGATCCAGTGACAGGAGGTGGCTGGACATCCAGTCATTGAACTGTAAGGCCAGAAGTGCATGAACAACATCAGGTGTGAACGGGAACAGTGGGCACTACCACACAAGCAAGTTACAAATCGACACACAAAGTCCAGCATTTCAATTGTAACTTAAAGGTGGGGTGCACGTTGTTTGAAAAATGTTTCAGAAAACTGAGTCAGACCGACAAACAAAACAAACATGTAGCCAATGAGCAGAAAGGGGCGTGTCTTCTCAATATGCAGTGGAGTGTTCGGTGCGCATGTTTGACATTAGCCGAAATCGATCGAAACATTGACATGGTGGATAAAAACGGATAAAAACGAAAAGCGAAAAAAGGCTTATGATAAGGCAAGAAGCAGGACCCGTGTTAATATAGGATCAGCTTTCCAGCGCTGGAGAGAACTGAACGTCTTCTGCGTGAAACGGAGCTAAACCTTTCACGATACAACACACAGTACTACAAAAACGCATTTATATTACCATAGTATTACTCATTGAGTTCATTTATTGATAAAAATATACCCTCGGCCAGCCTCCATAATAGTTGCCTGGGTTACGTATGTATGTGTGTGGCGGAGCTATCAATACAGGGGTGGGACCCATTTGGGTTAGGGGCGTGTTTGTTTTTAGGTGATTTCAAATGTCAACATTGGCTTTCAAACAACGTACACCCCACCTTTAAATAATTTTTTTTTTTAAATGTTTATACATAACAACTCACACCCCCAATATAGGGTAAGCTGTACATCAACTCCAAAATGTTTCGCAATCCGTGTGCACACCTGAGAAGGTGTGTTGTGTGTAGGTGTGCAGTACCTTAGTGTAGACTCCCAGCAGAGCATCTGAGCGTGAATAGAACTCCTCCTTCAGTGAGATGACAATGACCTGAAAGTTATTTCTGGATTGTTCCCTAATAAAGCTTGTCACCTGCAAAGAATCATCATAATGTTGTATGATTCATATATCAGAGAGTAAAAAGTCTGCTTTGATTATGAATATAATAACACCAAAACTCCACTCTGTAACTAATTGCAATGCTCAGTGATTATTTTTTAGTACTGTATTAACTTGTATTGATATAAGTATATTTGGAAATGGGAAACTAATTGATTTATTTATTGTAAGTATAATTGATAATAGAAAAAGTGATGAGTGTCATCTTGCCTTTCCAATGTTTGTGTTGTCCAAAGCAGCATCCACTTCATCCAGCACAAAGAATGGAGCAGGACGGAAACTGTGATAAAATAATATATAAATGTCAAAACTAATGTCATGAATGAAAATCAGTCAAATTTACATTTTGTTTTAAAGACAATTATACAATCTATAAATTCTTATAATATAAAATAAATAATGACTATACCTGTGAATAGCAAACACCAGAGCGAGTGCTGCAATGGACTTCTCTCCTCCTGACAGGTTGTCCATGGACATAAATCTCTTGCCAGGAGCCACACAGTTATAACTGATACCACCCAAGTATGGCTCATCAGGATTTTCTGCAATCAGAGTCGCCTTCAGGACAAACACACACACACACACACACGTCAAGTTGTGTGAAGTTGGTTAAACATACATAACAAATTAAAACACTTGATTCGTATTTTTTTTTCATCTCTTTCTAGTTTCAAATTGGGATGCCTCCACTGGTCAAATAGTTTATTTCAGGGTTTCTTCAGGGTTTAATCAGTCAAATTTAAGACTTTTTAAGACCTTTTTATGACCATTATGATTTGAATTTATGACCTACACGAATTACGACAGAAACGGAATCCCGCGCTGTATTTGACCGGGTAACGTTAGTGACGGAGCCAAACAAAACTGACGGATCGCCTGCACCCGCTGCAGGCCTTTTACAGCAACGATATGGTTTTCCGACTTTGCAAGCGACTTCAAGGCTTTTATGCATAAACTAGACAGCTCCAACGTCTTCTTACACAGAGTGCAATAGACTTGATACCGATTGTTAGCGACGGGCTTGAGCCAGCTACTAAAGGCACCGTCTTCGAGCCACAGATCGTTAAAGGTACATTTTCCCATTGTGATAGCCAGGATGATTTCAATTAAACTAAGCACTGACTCAGTATGATACAGTATGTTCGGAGTTCGCACGGGTTTCTGTGAAAGTCCTTCCGACAAGTCTGTATGCTGCCGCATGGACCTTGTAGTTCTGGAACGCTGTGATACCAGTGTGATACCACCCAGATTCCTCATACAGAACTACAACAGGCCAAACAAATGAATGCCATTGCCGCCACGAGCGCATTTTGATTGAAGAACAAATTAATGGACGAGCATATCAATTTAAGACGTGGCTAAATGTTTTTTATGACCTTGTATGGAAAATCCGGACGTTTTTATGTCTTTTTATGGCCTTAAATTCTTATTGTTAAATTTATGACTTTTTATGACCCCGCGGAAACCCTGTTATTTGGTCTAGTTCTTCTTGTTGCTAAGTTGTATGCGACGCATAACCTTTAAATAGACTTCAAGATCTACTGAAAATAAGCGACTGTAGAAAGTTTGACCTTTCTGTGACCTTGACCCTATTCCATGACCCTGTTTAGATCAATTGCAGGTTACATTTTAAAACATTCAACACTTGTACATGATATCGCATTTGGAGATGATCAAGGGTGGCTCGATGGCAAAAAATCCATAGAGAAACATAAAAACGAAATGTGCTTCTTGCTTAATATACATAAAAGAATGAATCTGAATAACAAAGTCTCACTTGAGCACTGTCATTTCTGCAGAGGTCTTTGTAAATATGGTTGATGGTGACAGAAACGTGCTCAAAGCACTGGCTGAACCGATGGAAGCGCATGGCCTTCACTTGCTCAAACTCCTTATGGCATTTCTTAGCTACACTTGTGCTGGCCTCAAATGCTAATAAACACAAACAAATAAAGAGGCAGTCGAAGCATTAACTACATACATTAATAATTATGTCAACTTATGTGCATCTGTGTGTGTTTTTACCATCAGCCACACCACGAAACGTGTCCTTCACCTCACTCATCTTCTCCAAGGCCTTCATATTGGGTGGTTTGGACATATGGATCAATTTCTCCAGAGACGACACTTGCTCTGTCAGCACCTCCAGCTGGGACATCACCTCCTGCTCCTCAGTCAGACTCTGCATGTTCACACACACACACACACATCCATGCAAATACATCACTTGTGTACATAAGTAACCTGACAGCTCTATGACATAAAACCTTCAAAACGTCACAAGGGCTCGGTCTTACCTTCAGATTATCTCCCAGATGTCTATAATCAATCAGAATCTGTGCTTCTCGCTCATAAATGCTTTGTGTAGTGATGCTTACAGAATCAGAGTCCAGCTGTGTTGAAAAGAAGAGAACTTTTCTTTGTAGTGTGCAACACCATCACATTAACATTAAATTTTTTCCCAGCTCACATCTTGGAAAAGCTCACCAACGCACCACTTCGGTATTAAAAACGCTTGAACGTTCTGATTAAGAATATTAACTATTCATCAAGGGTTAAATGCAAGAGAAGAATAATCACAAACCATCTCCTGAGAAACTCAAGGACAAACGTTGATCTGGATGATATTTTAGTGCAAGAATCTCTACCCTTTTAATCATTACAAGCAGCAGGTACTAAAAATATTAATTGTAATATGAATACGAATAATAATAATAATAATAATAATAATAAGGGGGGCACGGTGGCTTAGTGGTTAGCACGTTCGCCTCACACCTCCAGGGATGGGGGTTCGATTCCCGCCTCTGCCTTGTGTGTGTGGAGTTTGCATGTTCTCCCCGTGCCTCGGGGGTTTCCTCCGGGTACTCCGGTTTTGATGCCCGATGACGCCTGAGATAGGCACAGGCTCCCCGTGACCCGAGGTAGTTCGGATAAGCGGTAGAAAATGAGTGAGTGAGAGAGTAATAATATTGATCATTTTTAATCCAGAGTAGAAAATAGAAAAGAAAAAAAAAGTTTCATAAAGTTCATTTTTATAAAGGGTGCCAACATTTCTGGAAAGCAGTGGCTTTTTCAAAGTCATTCAAACTGTGAGAAGCTCACGGGTCAATTATTTAGACAATAAAAACAGCACCTTTAGTACTAGACTGATTACAAAACATTTCCCCCAGTGACTGTACGGTGTTGTGCAGTCTCGGTGTACCTCGATGTCACTGATGTCGTCGAGTGTTCCCGAAAGCACTGTGAGAGGCAGGCCCTCAATTTTGCAGCCCAGGAGTAGGTTGTGTTTGCAAAGTTTCTGATGCTCCAATGCAGTTTCCACAGAGATCATCTCCTTCTGCTGCTTTGTTAGTTCCCTGAGAAAGACAGAGTACCTTATGCACTGCAAAGGTATCTTGAATAAAGGAAAAGTGTACAGTCTATAGTTCGATTAAAATGAGAGAGAATTGGTTGAATCAAATGGTTGAATAAAATCTACCACTGATTAACTGTGAGCAACCAGAGATACCTGGAGTTCTCTTGATGGACACTGATTCTCTTATCCAGCTCAGCCTTCGCTTTATTAATACAAGACTTCTGTTCTGCCTGCTTATTCTTTAAGTCTTGGAGCTTACACTGAGATTCGTCTACTGCAACAAGCAGCTTCTCTTCCTCCTGAACAACACAAACATTTAAAATGTGCTACCTGCATTAGGCTGTACTGGAGGAAATAAACCTAAGGGTTAAAACAGTTCATATATGCCTCTTTTCCACCAAAAAGAACCGGGTGCTGGTTCAGAGCTAGCGCTGGTGCTGGTTCAAAGTTGCTTCCACTGGCGAACCTTCTAAGAACCGGTTTGCCTTTCCACTCGGCACAGAGCCGAGTCTGATGTCACTGTATACGTGTCACGTTACACAGCAATGTTAACGCAGCAGCGGCAAACACAAACACATCAACAATGGCGGATTTTACTTTACTGTTAATGCTCATGGCTTTGTGAACCTACATTAACATCCAAACGCGGTGAATCCAACGTCTACGTGCAGCTCCATGTTATCTATATAAACGGAGGTTGTAATCGAGAAAGTACATAACGTTATTTTATCATTAACACAAAAGAAAGTTAGCCTTAGCATGTAGCTACCCACTATCATGTGTGCTGATAATGTATCATATCGCAGTAACGTAAATGTGTATTAAACATTAGTGTACTTAAGGTACATTATCAAGTGCGCTAACAGTAGCCCCGCCCACAGCCCCGCCCACAGCCCCGGACACAAGCGGTTCTTAAATGTAGACCAGCAACGTTTTGGTGCTACTTAAGAACCACTTTTCTTTGGTTCAGAGACGGTGCTTTGGCTGTCGAAAAAGAAAGAACTGGTTCTAAATTAGGCTCCGAACCAGCAATCAAACTGCCTCGGTGGAAAAGGGGCATTAGACAGTATGTAAGTGGCGTGTATGAATATTTAATTTTAATGTTTTTGGTTTTTTTTTTTTTTTTAAAGTGTAATTTAAAACCAGCCGAAAGGTAACATACGTTAGACATTTAGAAATGCTTACCTTTTTTAACATGAGGACAACATCTTCCTCTTTCTTGATGGAGTCCTCTATTTTGCTGATCAGCCTGCGCTGCTTGTGCAGCTGCTCCCGCTCATACTCCAACTGTGTGTTCAGACGAGTGCGTTGCGACTCAAACTGCAGCCTGGACATAAGCACAAGATGATTAACACACCTTACTTTTGTAATCAAAACAATTGTGAGTATTTTGTAACTTGTAGATAGCACACTATTTATTACATTATGATTATGGATAGTCCAGCGTTAACATATCGACACCAAAAGGCAAGTTTTAGCAGCTATACTGTCACATACTCATACGTTAACGTGTAGTTGAATACTTTTTTTTTTTTGGCTTAAATGCTCTATAGTTTTCCTATAGGTATTCAGTTCAAAGGAAAATGTCTTCCTAGTTTTAGAAACCTATCATTAAGTCTAATGTTCCTGTGTGGCATGTGTGTACGAGGCCCTACCGCTTATTCTCGATCTCTCCTTGCTGTCTCACATAATCCTGCTCGTACTCACGAATGTTGGCTACTCCAATCTCAGCGCAGAAGTCTGAGAATACTGTGTCCTCCATCTACAGCAGAAGAGTAAACCTCTACTAAACAGCTCACCGTTCAGGCCCTCGGTGAATAAAGCTGTTGTCACATATATATTTTGTGTGCCTCACGTGATTGATTTCGTCCTGGAGGGCTGACACCCGACTGTCGTTCACTTGCACATTATTGGTCTGCATCTCGATCTGAGACTTCATGTTTGAGAGCTCACTCTGCAGTCTAGAGATTTCCTGTCGCACACCCACAAGCGTAAAGACAATTTAGTATAACGGAAGAAATTTAGTTTAGTAGATGATGGAAGAAAAATGGGGGAAAAAAAACAGAATGAAAAGAATGAGAGAAATGAGAGCGGGACAGCTTACAGACTGACGGGTTGGGATGATTTTTTTGCGGATGGACTCCAGCTCAGAGTTAGAGTATTTGAGGCGAGTCTGGATTCCGTGGGCCTGGGCTGTGATCTGATGTAGCTCAGCCTCCTTGCGTTTCAGTTTTATTAATTCCTACCAAGAACACACACATGCACACAGGTCTCGCATTAGACGTATATGAACCCTGATGCAGCTCCGTTTAAAGAAATGAGTGACACAGACAAACCCTTAGCTCTGCATTAAGCTGCTCCTTTCGCTCTTTCAGGCCATTCATGTCCTTCTCCTCCCAGCGCCGAGCTTTATGCCGCAGGTGAACGGAGCCACCAGAGATCACCCCCGACTTGGAGAACAAGGTACCATCCAAAGACACAGTCTAAAATATTCAAGGTCAATGAGGTCATCAATTAGAATCGACCTGGGTATCAGTACCAAGAGCAGGCATTTTATAATAATCTTCAACTTCATCCCCACCTTTGCACACAGAAAGTATTCACAACCGTGTCTAAATCTTACCTTAAGGCGCTCTGGGCCGTCAAAAGCAACATGGCGGGCATCTTTCAGATTCTCACACACAAGGGAATTTCCACACACAAACTGCACCACTCTCTTCAACTGTGGTGCATTCTGGGAACACTGCACCACATCCACCACCATCTTGGCCCCACGGACCTCCCGGAGACGCTCATTTAGCGGCTTAACCTGTCAAGTACAGCCTCGTTCAAACCAAAGATGCTTACTGTGAATCGTGTGAAAATTAGCTCATGTTCAAACAATTTAAGTTCAATAACCGTTCACAAATAATGTTTCACCAAAAGACAAAAATTAACCTGACATGCATCCTGTCTAATGACAGATGACACAAGGCAGTCTAACTCACATCCAGGTTGTCGATAGGGAGGAAGGTCTCTCGCTCAGCTCTCTCCTCTTTTATAATCTGAATGCAGTCACGGGCCACTTTTGCAGTAGACACCACAATGGCGTTCATGTAATGACCGAACACCTTTGTGACAGCAAGCTGATATTTCTTGTGGATTGGCTGACACAAGTCCATCAATCGTCCGTACTAGAGATGAAGAAAAAGCGTCAGAATCAATTCATTAACAAAAAGTTGTTTATTAAAAAGAAAGTCAATCTTATGTATGTATATGACGCTTTTTGTATTACCTTTACACGTTACAAAGCATTTGTTAATAGCGGGGACATGTTCTGTGCAGGACGACTCTCCCCTTTACAAATCATGCACAATGTAGGCATATTAAAAAACGGATAATAAATAATATGGAACTTGTTAGGTTACTGTCACAATTTTCTTGACTCTGACTGCATGAAGGTTCTTAGAGTAACGAGCACCGTGTGCTTATATGTGCTTTGGTATTATGAGTGGGATAGAGTATTTTGCATATATATTAGGTCTGCAATTAAGACTAATGTTGACAATACCACAACGTCCGGGTAGAGTCTACGCAGGCTCTGAAAGAGCTCGTCTCGTTTCTGTTGTTTCCGATTCTCCTGGCTATCCATGCGAGCGCTCTGAAGTTCCTGCCCTACCATGCCCAGTTCTTCGTTCACTTCTAGTATCCGCAACCGTCCACGCTCCAACGTCTCCCTCAAGCACCGTTCCTGCTCCAGCTGCTCATCCAGAGCTTTGCTGCAACATACAAAGTTTTGGTGAGCAGAAAACAAACATTCATTCTAATTTTATACTGCTGAATTAAATTTTTATAAAAGGTTACACCAAAATACAAGGATTTTAAATATTTTATGCCCCGATATTACCCTACTTCTGTTAAAAAAAGATGGACCCATATGTTGCATTTAAATCATTGTTCTTCACTCAAAGCTCAAGAAATTTTACTAAAATCTTAAATAGATCAATGAACTAAAATGGATAACAAACTTAGAGGTGATGGCATATTCCTCCAGTTTCTCTGCCTTCCTGTTTAACTCGTCCAGATGTTCTTCAGCATGCTTAATGTTTGTCTATTCGTGCAGACAAAAATACAGGTACATTAGACACTCTATTCTTAAATCCAGCCAGTTACTATATTTGTTGTGCATTTCAACAGAATTAAATTAACACAACGGATCATACCCATACTGATAAAAAAGGCTACACAAACACACACATCCCACATACCTCGACTTCACTTGTTCGCCTTTTGTCAAATTCCAGCTTTTCCCGATCAGCCTTCACCTCCCAGTGTAGTTTCTCAGCTTTCTGTAATAAGATGGCCCCTTTTTTCCTGGTCAGTTCCTTCAGCTCCTTATAACGCTCCAGCTATGACAAAACAATTTCTAAATGTTACACCTCGATCCAGCACAATTTAACCCACTGTTCATATCCGTTTACACACACTTTGTAGATTAAAGAGTAAAAATGCTTATCCTGAACAAACCTGAAGATAGCGTGACATGTTGACACAATACTATGTTGCATTTAAAAATGTAGAAAAAACACTTTAACAGAAAATACTGCCCTTCATCCCACTCTGTCTCACCTGAGCTTCCTCAAGCTGCACGTCCTCGCCCCTCTGAGCAGCCTGCTCCGCTATCTCTGTCTCATAAACTCTCCAGGCCTTCTCTAGCTCGGCCAGCTCAGTCTCCAGTTCCTGCAGCTCCTGTTCCTTCTTGGCTTGCTGCCTTTGGGTCTTCAGCAGACTGGTGCACGTTTCCTCGACCTTGCGCTGGTGGTGACTGGTGTTCACTTTGGCCCTGATGTAATGAGGCCTCTGCTGGCTGAGGGTTTCCTCCTGGGACCTGGAAAAGGAGCAGAAGAAGACATACTGTATAAGCTGAATGAAGGCACAGATATTCAGCTCTTCATCCTAAATGGCACACTAGTAGAGTAGTTTGTTTTCCGAGATTCAGCTACTGGCTGTTTTGCTCTGCTGATATCCCGACTCTTAACCTGACTATTTGTCCTCTTCGATTTTTGCCCTTCTGGTTTTGTCTGTTTCATTTCCAATAAAACTCTGCACTTGTATCCAAATCGTGTATGTTCCTGATAATGCTCACTTGATCTCCTTCTCTAGTTTCTGCAGTTCTCGGTTTAGGCGTCCGTGCTCTTTCTTCTGAGCCTTCACACTTTGCTCCCAGTCCTCCACTATGCTCTTTTTGACAGTGACAGCTTCCTGTTTCTCTCTCATGAACTCCAGGAGTGCATTAATACGCCTCTCGTTGTGATAAAGCTGGAAAAGGCTGAGGTGCAGCTTGCTTTCACCGAGCTGCTCCACCAGTGCCTGATATTTCTCTGCCTAAACAGATGATGGCATGTCATGACAGCATTAGCCCAACCTGCATTCAAGGAAGATAATTACTACAGATAGTACAAATCGTTCACCTTAATACCTCAGTTTTATCCTTGAACACCTGCTTCTTCTCTGCAGTGGCTGCCCGTTTGCGATTAAAATGGAACTGCGTGTCCTCTTTTGCTTTCTGCAGTGCTGCTAGCTTGGTGTCGTATTCGTTTGCCAACTCAATGGAGTTACTGATGCGTTCAAACAGCTTTGTATGTTCCTTTGCATTCATCATAGCGATAGACTCCACTGCACCCTGAAATATACACAGTACACACCACTCCACATCCTCACAGCTACTAAAGCAGTGCAGTGCGGTGATGATCTGTGTTAGTGTACCTGTCCTATTAGTGTACCTGTCCTATTAGTGTACCTGTCCTATTAGTGTACCTGTCCTATTAGTGTACCTGTCCTATTAGTGTACCTGTCCTATTAGTGTACCTGTCCTATTAGTGTACCTGTCCTATTAGTGTACCTGTCCTATTAGTGTACCTGTCCTGTTAGTTTCAGGGTAATTACAGAATAATTCACAGTAGTGACTGAAAGCCTTGCAAACACTTTCTAAGCCCTTTGATTCAGTATGGTTCTATCTGCCACTTGTTATTCATGCAGACCTTTGTAATACTACGGTCACAATTTTGAAGTGAACAATTTTAGGAACCGATTTTGCTAAAACCAAAAAGCAAAAAAAAATTGTCTACAATGCAACTGAATTATTTTAATTTTATTCCTGAAATGTTGCGACTTTATAATTTCTCAAAAAAATTTTACAAATTTATTACAGCTTTATTCTTGAAATATTTCGATATTGTTCTGTAATTCTATATTCTTCAAATATGACTTTCCCCAAAATAAAAATATTTATTCTTGAAATATTTCGTTTATTCTCATAATCTCGTAGTTTGTTTCAGCAGCACTATAACATGAATGCAAGGATGCATCGTGTATAAAATAGGTGTAACAGAATTAAATATAATTTAATATAATAAAACGAAACCCGCTTTTTTTTTAAAAAAAAAAAAAGTGTATTATTTTATCATTAAAGGTTTACAGCTAAAGAACAAAATACGGCACGCGGCAGTGATCCGTTGGCCGCGAGTCGACTCATGTTAGTGAGCTGAGTTAAATGATTTGACTCACTGTAAAGAATCGGATCTTTCGTTACTAACCTGAAACACTAAGCAGTTCCTGGCTTTCACTACGATGCCTATGTTCTCCAGCTCGGCTCTGTACCGACTCGGTGTCACCTGCCTGCCGTTGACTCGGTACTCCGAGGACTCACCTCAAACAAAACCCAGAAAAACTCAACTTTAGCTAATGTTTGTAGAATTAAAGCAATTCCGAAACATCAGTGCTAACCAATCACACCTGATATAGTTCGGCTGAAGGTAGTTTCTTCGTCGTTATCGTCGCAGAAGCACATAGTGACCGACGCGGTCCGGGAGACCGGTTTATTAACGTGGGCGCCATAAATCAGGTCTTTGGTTTGCTTCACTCTCAGACTGGAGGCTTTCTCTCCCATCACAAACCCCAGAGCGTCCATCACATTCGACTTACCTTTCCAACGATCAACGTTATACGTTAATACGTCATTTTCTTCAGTTTAGGTTTACAGAGCAAGTTTTAAGTATAACTAACTAGTTAACTAACTTACCTGAACCGTTAGTTCCAATGACGCACGTGAAGCTTTTAAACGGACCTATTGTCTGCTTTCCTTTCCATGACTTGAAATTTTCCACGTCTATCTGCTTTAAGTAGCCCATATTCACTTTTTTCACAAAGTAAATCAATAAAAATTCCGACGAAAGTTGACATTCGTTTATATGACACCAGACGTAGCTAAATGCTAACCTGTTCCCTCACAGTCCTCTCAGAAAGAGCGGGAAAGCGCGAGTTATTAAAATAGCTTCCCGTTTTGACCAATCAAAGACAACGTGATTTGCATAATCCAATGCGATCCAATCAAATTCATGTTTCAAATTCAAGTTTAATTAGAACTTATGAATATGTTGTCAGTTGTTTTCTGATAAAAATATGGTGACTTGATTAAAGCTCTTCCTTACCATCTCTTTATAAGGAATTAAAAAAAAGTCTGAAAATAACACACGTCTCCATAAACGTGTACATAAATATGAAATAAATATATACCTCCAAGGTATACAATGACTATTTACTGACATTCGACTACTGCCAAGTGCTGTATTTAGTGTTGTAGCCTGCATATCAGTGACAGTGAAATCTCATAATTTAACAATTAAAATAAAGCAAAAACAAAAATTGGATGCGTCTCACATACTTTGTAATTGTTGATCTATTTTGTTTGCAGGTTGTTGTTGGAAATTCAGTTTTCACCGAAGTGAAGTAAGATTCAGGGCTTTTTCTTTACTCCGGCGTCACTTCGATTGCTGGGACGCCATTTTGTAAATGGCGCGATACGAATATTTGAGGTGATGGAAAGAACCCGAAACTCGCCCTAGCTGTCGTTACTGATTTTAGATAAATGAATTCAATATAAACAGGATTTAATGTTTTCTAAGTGTTTTAGGATCAAGATCCAAGATGCTAGATCCCTAAATTTTGGTCTTAGGTTTAGGTGATGGTTGTGTGAAAACTTAGGGAAAAAACTTAAAGCTTTCAACTTTCTGGTAAACTTTTGGGAAAGAACAATATATAAAAGTGATTGTCAGGCATCCGCAAACCTTTGGACATTGACAATTTCTAGCTCTTTGACTGGAAAGCATGAAATTGTATCACACTAATTATTATTAGGAAAGAAACTGATGAACAGTGTTTCCTATACCAGGAAGCTGTAATTCAATGTCTATTTTTTTCACGTCCTTTGCTTCCTACTGAGAATTCTCTCTTAAGAAGTAAACTGCCTTATATTTAGTTGACAGTTTTGTGACTGCAATGGTGATTGTTGTAGTTCTTAATTTTCACAAATTTTTGTAACTTAAAAAAAAAAACATAAAGCTAATCAGGCAATTTTCTTGAAAATACACAATTTATTGGAGTGATTGAAAATGTGACAAATTATAATGTTGTAATTTTGGAATACTTATATACTTATGGATGAGTTTTTAAACTACTTGGGAGTTAAAGATATTTCATTAAAAAAATTAAATATTAATATGCTAAAATGCTTTTGAAAAAAAAGTTATCAAATTTGATAGACTGAATTTGACTTTTATCCTTTATTGTATTTATTATATGTTGCACAAAACATAATAATACCATAAAGGATAAAAGTCAAATTCAGTCTATAGGAGAAAGTACACAATATTCTAAAAAGTATAATAATTATTATTTTTTTATATAAGCAGCACCTCGGTTTTCCTTTGAAGTAAGAAATCAGACTTTATTTTCAGTTTCACATGAATTATTGTCCTAATAAGGATGATCACGCACATATTCCATGATGTACTTAAGACCCAGCCAGGTCTCAGTGGCAGTTGGAATGATCTGATTGGCTGGGAGGAGGAAGCCATAGCGACCGGTGTCACGCAGCTCGAAGGCAAAGGAGTATTTGATACCGATGTTGTAAGTCCAGTCGATGCTTCCACCACTGGCTTGATCTGAAGCAAGAAAAAAAAATAAAATAGTACATGAGCCAGAAAGAAAGGGGAAGACGTAACAAACAGAAAGAATGAAGGTTGTATAGACTCACAGATGATTTTACAAATGCTTCCAACTTTGTAGCTGGTTCCATACAAAGAGCTGAGGGCCTGCACTGCACCTTGACCTACAGCTTGCTAATAAACACCAAAAACAAAACGGGTTAGGAAGTTATGTCATCATTTTGACCAAATAGAGTTTTTTTGACCTACTATAATACACCATTCCTCCTCAACAGGAGCATGGGTTAGTCTGATAGCAGACAAACTAAATAAGGGATCAATCATTTGGGGGAAAGCAGTAATAAGAAAATAATCAACCACTGGTTGGTGGTGTTATAAGGCTTATATAAGGTTATAAGACTCATATAAGGTTATGAGTCACAGTTTCCACCTGTATATTGACAATTGTTCCTACAACAAAGTATTTTATTCCACTTATTGGTCTTATTTTGTATTCATAAAAGAATGACACTGATTTCATATACATTAATATTTACATTTAACATCCTGGAATGTCTGCAAAACACCAATCTTAATGTTATGACTGTAAACAGCAGTTTCCTGAAAAGCCTTTCTTTTATTCCCCTCTCTTAAATTTTAGCTTTTTTGTCATGTTACTGTAAAACAAAAAGTATTCTCTGTCCTAGGATTAGAAAACGTCCTACATAAAGCAGACACTGGAGACTCCTTCCATGAAATGTTAACTAAATATCTCCTCCCAGAAAACAACTATAAAGAGGTTTTTTTTAAAACAAACCAGCGATCTGTCTCGCAGCTGCACTACTGTCAGGGTAGATTGTTCACTACTGACCAATCAGAAATGAGAATTCAACCAAAGCAGCGTACAAGTTCAGCTTGGTCAGGGACATCGGTGCAGATGTATCCGTACGGGTACATGAGCAGCTGGGAGTAGGCATGGATGGAGATGAAGGACTTGAAGTTGCCGTGGTTCTTGATGAGGTTCACGATATTGTTCACTTCAATGGCGGAGTGTGCGGAAGGTCCGTGGTAGGAGTCGGAGCACGGGTTCTTACTGGCACCAGGGCCTGCAGAGAGCATGTAGAGATGCAGAGATTATCGTGAAGTCTGATACAGATGGATATCTTTCCAGCTATTAGAACCAATTAGGATTATCTTTTTACCACCAAAGCCAGCATCCCAGTTTCTGTTGGGGTCGACACCTCGGCACATGGATCCGGTGTTGACGGAGCGAGTCTTGCGCCACATGCGGTCCTGAAAACAAACAATCCCATAAAAACGGCATCATGTTTTCTATCCACACTGCTTTAGGAATCATTATCGAAAGGCTATTCTATAGCAGACTTCACAGTGGTGCAGCAATTAATTCACAATTACTGCTTCCAGCTCCAGGCTGGCCAGATCTATCCTGGGAGTAAGACAGAGAACCACACAGAACAAAACATTAACTTAGAACTTAACTGGCAACTCTGGGAACTGGGACACAGTCACAGCTTGCAACCTTGGTGTAACTTTGGACACTCAACTGTCCTTTTCCTCGCATGTCGCTAATGTGACAAGCTCATGTTGGTTCCTTCTCTACAGCATTAGAAGGATTCAGCCATTTTTGTCCACACAGGTTGCTCACGTACTTGTTCAGTCTCTTGTCTAGACTGGAGACTGCTGTAACTCACTGCTGGCAGGTCTAACGCAATTCGTCTTCTGCAAATGATCCAAAATGCAGCTGCCTAAGTTCAACCTGCCTAAGTTCTCGCAAATGAATAAAATACTATTGTTGCTTTTTTTAGATATGCTTTGTTGCTTAAGACATTAAATCAGTGCTCTATTAAAACGCTGGTACTTGGAAATTCTTTTATACTTGATGGGTCTTTGAATAAGGGAAGATAAAACCTGCTTGACCCTAAAATCTTGACTCATGACATACAGTAGTATATTTTTTCAATTCAAATTCAGATTAAAATTTGATTCATCATATACACAACATGCTTGTTGGACTGTCAGGGTCATAAAAAACAAGAATTGAAATAGAATGAATAAAATAGACTAAAAATAGAATTACAATAAAATATATATACAGGTAGGTATATAAAGAAGTGAGAAAAATCGATTGAGAAAATAGATTTTAGTGAAAGTTTAGTGCAGTATTTTAATATAGTACATTCTGTGCTAAACCGGTTGAGGTACTGGAAGTTGTGCTGATGCGAATTGTAAGTTGTTTGGGTTAAAATCATCTGTAGTGACAAATCATAAACTTACATTGGTATGGGTGTAGGCGTAGCCGTCAGGGTTGGTCACGATCATCAGATAGACGTCCATTTGTCCCAGAAGAGAAGTCACCGAAGGATCAACCCCAAAATCTGTAGCAAGCTAATGAATTACCGGTGTTAATATTTTGAAAGTGGCTCCAAATAAGACAAAAGATTTGCCTATAGGTAATAAACTTTCAGTCAAAAAGGGTTTAATTTAGACTCATTGAGTCTCTCACCTTGTTAGCCATCCACACAGCAGAGGCGGTTGAGATCCACTCTCTAGAGTGTATTCCAGCATCAATCCAAATTGCAGGCCTGTTGCTTCCCCCAGTGCTAAACTAAAGAGGTATATCCAGAATGACTTGTGAAAAACACAATCCCAAAGTCTTCAAACATTGTGCAGACATCATCCAATATACAGGGTGCGTCTCATTCAGCTCTCTAGCTCCCTAGGTTGGGACTCTAGGTGTCTAGTATCTAGGTGTTCATGAGTTCAGAAATTTTTAATCATTATTCATAGACTTAAACAAACCGTATATAGAACATCAGATAAAGTCAAAAATCGCTAACGTATATTAGTATACATGTGACAGCTCCGGCAATGGTAACAAGCTACGTACTTTGTAGACGAAGTTGGCAGAGAGTGAGACCACTTAACAGGGCTTACTCTCTAATCAGTGCCCTGACTCCTGAACTAGGGAGCTGATTAAGACACAAACACAGTCACGCATAGATGTTAATTTTTAGTTTTATCCTCACCTTTAGCACATACATGGGACGATTCTCATAAGAACTTCCAATATGCACTTTGGAGATCAGATTGGGATGAGCAGCCACCATGCTGTCCATCCAACTGTAGAGCTG
This sequence comes from Tachysurus vachellii, assembly GCF_030014155.1. Lineage (NCBI taxonomy): Eukaryota > Metazoa > Chordata > Actinopteri > Siluriformes > Bagridae > Tachysurus > Tachysurus vachellii. Next base: position 3,332,106 of record NC_083472.1, on the reverse strand, counting down.
TATGCATAAAGGTCATTCATTCATTCAGTCATTTTATGGCAAAAAAAAAGTCTAAGCCATTTTTAACCCATGATTGCTGTAACAATAACAATAAGTAAGAATTAATAGACTTGAAGGAGTGCTGTAATCATCCATGGCGACGTGGTGTGATGTGATCTGATGTGAATCTTCCAAAAATTCTCTTTTCAAAAATTCCTTATTAATTCCACAACAATTTTCCAAAAGGTCCTATTAATAAATTATTAAAACACCACATTATCATAATTTTTATCTGTTTATTGTTGCATTTAATGTCATTGAACATCTATTAAACAAGATTGTTTATGTCACTATAACTGTCTACAAATAAATAAATAAATAATATCGAAATTGTCTCAATATTGAAATTAATCTTGTTTCAGCTTTTAAAATTTGTCATTTATTTAAAGAAAAAAGAGCAAAACTTGAAATGATCGCAACAATCATGATTTCTCAGAAGTAAGAAGGCTCTTCTTTTCTCCATCACTTAAAGTTAACATGACAAAAAAATGCAGCTTATCATGTTACCATGTCACTATAAAGTGCAAAGAATTTGTCGGAAACCTTAAAGGAACAGATTTACTTCACTGATTCTACAGTAGAGATTCTTTCCTTAATGTCAAATAAATGTCTACTCACAGATCTTTACCATTTGAACAACTATACGTCCAAGCTGTTGCTATAGAAACAATATCGTTTTTAGTGCGATATCCTGTGATTTGTTTATCACTTATACAAACGTATTACAGTAAGTAATTACATATGTATTTTACAGTTTAAGATTAGAATCCTATGGGGCACGGTGGCTTAGTGGTTAGCACGTTCACCTCACACCTCCAGGGTTGGGGGTTTGATTCCCGCCTCAACCTTGTGTGTGTGGAGTTTGCATGTTCTCCCCGTGCCTCGGGGGTTTCCTCCGGGTACTCCGGTTTCCTCCCCCGGTCCAAAGACATGCATGGTAGGTTGATTGGCATCTCTGGAAAAATTGTCCCTAGTGTGTGATTGCATGAGTGAATGAGAGTGTGTGTGTGCCCTGTGATGGGTTGGCACTCCGTCCAGGGTGTATCCTGCCTTGATGCCCGATGACGCCTGAGATAGGCACAGGCTCCCCATGACCCGAGGTAGTTCGGATAAGCGGTAGAAAATGAGTGAGAGAGAGTGAGTGAGAAGAATCCTGTGATAAATTCAAGTAGTTTTCCAAAAAATACAAAAATCAAAGAATTCTTGGCAAAAAACGATCACATAAAAACTCCATAAAATCCTGAAGAGACTGATTACCCAATCAGAATTGAGAATTCAAAGGCACTGTGGTGTAACAGTGTATAAGTGTGTGTGTGTGTGTGTGTGTATGTGTGTATGACGGGAGCGCTCACTGTCTCAAGCCCATGGTATGTTGCATAGTCGAAGCTCTTTGCATCTCCACCCTTCATGGCATCGCGCTGTAAACCTTCCTGCTCCTTATCCAGGAGTTCCTATTGTGCAACAAACTCGAAACATTCAAGACATGACTTTCTTACCTTAATTAAGATCTTTATTTCCATGTAAACAGTCTTTTATGTCCTTCTCACCTGCAAATCCTCGATCATAACCTGGAAGGGGATCTCATTATCCTGGAGAAATCTCCGGACAACATTCAGACTGGCGTACGGCACATGGACGTCCACCGGAAGGTCACTGGAGACAGGATGAGTCCAGAAGTCCAGCTAAATGAGGATAAGATTTTATTCTTTATAGCTGATCAATTTCCAACCGATGGTTATAGAAGGTCGTGAAATTTTACAGAAAATTGAAAACAGAAAATGTCTCATGACTTTTAAGATACATAACATGTTATGGTTCACACATATCTCAGGTGAGTTGTTGAATTATTTTTGTTTCACATGCACAAATTTTGAGCACAATGTCAGAATGATGCACATATACAATATATACTGTAATGTGCATCTACTGTAATCTGGATCTGCATTAGAGGGACAAGCTACACTATATCCTAGTTTTCTGTGTATATTAAGCTTATGCTTGCTCACTCGCTCACCCACTCTTCTAAACCTTTGAGCTGGTGTGTGTTCATTGCAAAACACCTCAGGTTGCTGAAAACCTAAGTCTGAAAACCTGTTGTTACAGCAAATCAACAAAGATTCTTACTTCTGGATTCACATTTTCTCACTCATATATATATCATATATATCTCACTCATATATATGTATATATGAGTGAGGTGTGTATATATATATATATATATATATATATATATATATATATATATATATATATATATATATATATATAAATAAAATATAATATCCATGTGTTCATATATTATTATTAATTTGTATTTTATTTTATATTTATTTATTTATTTTATTTATTTTTTAATATTTTATTTAAAGATTTTTTAAATAAAATAATTTTGTACTTTATAATTATTCCAGCATGACAATGCCCCTGTGCACAAAGTGAGCTCCATAAAAACATGTTGTGTTAAGGTTATAGTAGAAGAACTCAATTCAACCCTCCTGACTCTGACTCAACCCCACTGAACACCTTGAAGATGAGCTGGAATGCCGACTGCACCCCAGACTTCCCCAAGACTAAAGCAGGAATGGGATTTTCAACAACGTGACGTGTGAGTGTGAGTGTGAGTGTGAAGATTTGCCTGGTATCTAATTTCCCCTCATAAAATTATTCCACAAAGGATGCCAAAAGATTAGAGACATGTTTAAGGCTGCTATACAGTACCTCAAACACTTCTGTGTTCTCCAGCTCCTTCAGGAGCTGGATTTGTTCCTCAGATTTTGCATCAATTCGAAGAACCTGGTCCCTGTTCATGAAAATAGTGAGTGAAATAGTTGACTTTGCTCTTAATCACACAATACAAGAAGTTCCAAATATCTTTAACAAATAAATCGATTTGGGATATGCACAATTCATAAAAAGTATTCATAAAGAGTATTACTATACTACACTATAAATCTAAATCAATGACTAAGATCAGTAAATCCTGCACTCGCTGTTTTTTTCCTCTTCATGAAATTATAATCAGACTCACCCAGTAAAGACTTTACGGCAAAATGCTGCCAAAAAAAAGGTAAAAAGTGCCAAGCAGATCCTCATGATGAAGTCTACTGACTGACTATAGAAGATCTGCATTTAATCAGAGCTCTTATAGTCTACCAGCCATGTGTTCGGTTCTCAGCGTTATCATAAACAGCAGTATCGGTTATTTTCCTTTCATTTGTGGCTATTTCTGGCCTTGAACATGAAGTGTTTATTTTCCTAACCATGTGTGTATTGCAGCCTGTTTCCCAGTTTGTCTTTATATACACGGTGTCCCAGAAAGCACCACTTCGATTCCATCGTAAATGGATGTTCGTGGAGGTTCTCGGAGAGAACAGTGATGAAACTGCGTCTCACACCTCCCACAGACAAAGACATCATTATCAACAACAACAACAACATAGATTAAAAATAAATAAATGAATAAATCACCAAGTTTACATTAAGTTCTAAAATGAATGCAAGGATCAACACCATGTACACGTTTTACAGCTTTATGTCTGACTGTCTGGTACAGATTTCTGACACTGGAGACTCATTTTAGTAAATATTAAATAAACAAACAAACAAATGGTCCCTTCATAAAACGGTTCATCATCTCGATTACGTCACACTTCTGAAAAAACGTGGATGTTGTGATATAATTTTATAAGTTTTACGCTATTTTTATTAACATACATGACAAACTCTGAAAGTTGAAAGACCTGATAAAGTACTATTTTTTATTTTTTTTAAATTTTTAGATTGTTACAATATTTTCCTCCTAATAAATGCATCAAACTAATTTTTTTTTTTCCATGCAACTATTTATTTTGCTCGCAGTTTGTTATGGTCCACCTCATTAGGAAGATAGATAGATAGATAGATAGATAGATAGATAGATACTTTATTGATACAAAAGAAAATTCAGAATCATTTCAATACATCTGTAGTTTAATACCTGTACAGAGCTAAAAATAAACAGGTTATTTATTTATGTTAAAAATCTTATCTCCATCTCATCAGGTGAGCAATAACCCCATTTTCTCCTTCTATTGCTAATAAAACTATCAGTCATCCACTGATTCGCAGGTGGCTACGTGGATAGAGAATTTAACGCGCATGCGCACCACTTATTCATACTTTATATACAAAATTTATAAATTCTGGTTTCGATGATAACGTTTGTGAGTCTGTTTGTGACCCTAAAATTCAGGCATATATTTTCAGGGAAAATATATATTTTATAAAATAAAATATATATATATAAAATATATATATATAAATATATATTATATATTTTCATATAAAATTCAGGGAAGACTCTCTTTAAGCCTCGTTTGTTTGTTAGTTTGTTTGTTTGTTTATTTATTTATTATAAGTTTAGTTTATTTAGTTAAATAGATAGTTCATTTAAATGTGAATAAATAACTAAATTATATCGTCAGGTCTGTTGTTTTAAATAATCGCAATAACTTACACAGTGATATGAAAACAAAAGCCCAAACTAAACCACGCCCACTCTACGTTGTCATAACGATGACGCGACAGAGCCTGACACTTCCGGTCAGCTGATTCTGCTTCTCCAGCGCGAGCGTTTCTATCGTTTAGTGTTTATTGTTTTTATTTGTGTTGTTTTTTTTAGCCTAAACTTTCACAACAAAGCTACAGCGATGGCGCTCAGTGATGCCGACGTACAGAAACAGGTAAACCTGCTCTGCTTTGTTATACAGTTACAGTTTGTTTAACGTGCAAGTTCACCTGAATTTAAAGGTAACTTTCACTTTGTTTACATTTAGAGCTGGTATAAAAGTCACATTATGGGTTTCAGTGGTGTTTAAATCTCTATATTCTACACTTTTTACTAATATCTTCTCCATCCAGTGTAAATGGAGAAACGATAGTTATTGCACAAGTTCCCTTCCTTTCTCTTATACACCTTATTTCTCTTAAACTTGGAATAAAATTCGTTTATCCTGCAGAAGTTCAAGGACATTTCTATTTAAAACCAAGCTCGAGTTTATACCGAGTCAAAACATCAGCTAAATTATGTATAGTGTCTCTAGGAAGTGAACACTTGATCCTTCTTGTCCATGTTGGACGGTTGTAAGCAAAAGCTGACTTATTTCTGCTTTTCCACATGCCAGGATTGCTTCATGTTGTACTATTAGTTTTATTAAGAAAGCTTGGACTTTTTTTTTTTTGGAGACCAACAAGGACCAACGTTTGATTCTTGTTGGTCTCTGATATGCTAAAAAACAAAAACACTCACTCGGGATATGAAGATTTTGGACCTCCGATGAGATGAGGGCGACTCTGTGAGGATCCTGAGACGTCTAGAGATCTACCAGCTCCAGTTAGACTCTGCGATACTAAAGAGGAGATTCAACTCCATGTGGTCTTTGAAGACAACAATCTCCTGAACCAGACTCAAAGGGGAACCCGTCCTCTTATGGGTGACTCTGTGAGGATCCTGAGACATCTAGAGATGTTCCAGCTCCAGTTAGACTCTGCTATACTAAAGAGGAGACACCAACTTCATGTGGTCTTTGAGGACAACAATCTCATCAATACAACATTTATCAGACTGTATATTTATAATCACACCCTCCAGTGTCACCCAGATGAGTGATGAGGTTCCCCTTTGAGTCTGGTTCCTCTCAAGGTTCCTTCCTTTACCATTCAAGGGAGCTTTTTCTCCCCACAGTCACCTGTTATACCCCAAGGTAGTTTCTCTGGATGGTGGAGTTGATCATTTATGAGCTGAAATTTATAGCAGCATCAGGTACTAAAATCTGAGCTGTCTCTCGGTTTCAAGACAAATGTGTTCTGTTAGTCAACTTTGTCATTTGTAATAAGAGTGCTGCAGGAATGAGTGCTTATTTTTGCCCTTTTTTTTTTAACCCATCCTCATCTGGGTGACACTTCTACATAAATACTGTAATAATACATCTTTGAATGTTTAGAATAATAATAAAGTGTGGATGATCTCTTCATTTAAAAACCTGCAGAGGTTAACATATATTTTCTTTCTAGATCAAACACATGATGGCCTTTATTGAGCAAGAGGCCAACGAGAAGGCAGAGGAAATCGACGCAAAGGTAAAGTGTATATTTCTGTGCACATTTTGACATGAAAAGAAAAAAGCTAGATTGAACATGAAGATGTCTGGGTGTCTTGGTTATCATGGTATTTTAAAGCTGTCAGTGTTAAAGCTTTTGTGTGTGTTTGTGTTTGTTTTTCTCCTGCAGGCTGAGGAAGAGTTTAACATCGAGAAGGGACGACTTGTGCAAACACAAAGGCTGAAGATAATGGAGTACTATGAGAAGAAAGAGAAACAGATTGAACAGCAAAAGAAAATGTGAGTCACTTGTAAATGCTACATCTAAACATGTGACATTTTTATCTTACATTACTACCTTTTTTAATCATTCATAAATGAATCTGTGTCTCTTTAGTCAGATGTCCAATCTGATGAATCAGGCCAGGCTGAAGGTTCTCAAGGCTCGGGATGACATGATATTGGTACGAGCTGTGGGCGTGTGCGGCCGTGTGTGTGTGAGTGCGGCTGTGTGTGTGTTTGAGTGGGTGTGTGAGTGTGTCTGTATGTTTGTGTGAGTGTGTGCTTGTGTATTGATCTTGTACATGCCCCTGATTATCTGGATTGCTCCACTTTACTTCCTCCCCCCCTCCCTCCCTCCCTCCGCCTCTATCTGTGCTGTGTTTTTAGGATCTTCAAAACGAAGCCCGAACGCGGTTATCTGTGATCGCTAAAGACAAGACTCAGTACATGTCTCTGTTAGAAGGACTCATTCTGCAGGTCTGCTCTTCTCTTTACACATCACACACCAGCGTAATGACACTCAGCATTTTCAGATAATACACACGGCTCACTTATACATCCATCCTGAACAGATTCTCACTCACTCAATTCATTTTACACACTAAATGTCAGAGACGGCTTACTAGAGGACATTAACACATCTCCTTTACCTCAGGGCTTTTATCAGCTGCTGGAACCGAAGGTGACGATTCGCTGTCGTAAGGATGATGTGGCCATGGTGGAGGTGAGTACAAGTCCCTAATAGGTCTGACTGAAACTCAGTATATAACTCTCACACACCTGCATGTAAGGAGTCCTGCTACACTGGAGGGAAAAAGAGTGAATTTAAGATTTAAGAGAACATGTTTCTTATAGTTTCTGGAAAACCATCACAGTTCTCATTAAAATGTGACCTAATTGCTTACACTGAATTCACATTAAAGTGTTTAGCTGCTACCTTGAGCTGCTGTCTTAAGTAGAGTGATGCGATCAATTCACGTCACGTCTTATTTAGTTATAAAGTTCAGTTCACCCACCTACTCAAAGTGACTGCTTGCCTGGATGAAGAGTGAGAACGACTCTTGATCACATGCTCTTCTTCCAGCAATAATAACTGTTCAATACATTCATATGTTTCTAAGGAAACCGAAGGATAGCAGCAGAAAAATTTATACTGAATTATAATTATAATTATAATAAAATTTCATACTGAAATCGCACGAACTGAGGTAACATTCGTGACGTCGTCTGCAGATATTGATTACAATGATTCACATGCTGAGGATAGAGCAGAATTGCTCAGAAAACTGCTCACTTAGGATGGCAGGGATGGCGGTACGGACGACTCCAGGGACAGCAGTCAATCATGAGCATCTGTGGGCTTGTGTATGTGGAAGTGGGCGTATTCAGGTTAGAGGGGGAGAGTGAGAGAGGGGGAGAGTGAGAGGAGGGAGAGAGTGGAGGGAGAGGTGAGGGGGAGAGTGAGAGAGGAGAGAGGGAAAAGGGAGAGAGAGAGTGAGTGAGTTAGTTAGTTATAGAACCTACAACCAACCTACAGTTTGGAATTATTTAGTGCACAGTCTGTCTGAAATGTAAAGATCGTAAGGTTCCTGCACGTAGCTTGAGAAATAAAATCCGTCCCTCTTTATTTTTTAGGCTGCTGTGCAGAAAAATATCCCCATCTACAAAGAAACTGTGAAGAGTAACATCGAAGTCCGCATCGACAAGGACAACTTCCTCCCCCCTGAAATGTAAGCGCTCACATGTCCATACTTCCTGTTTTATTTGAGGTGTGTCTCTAAGAACGTGTGCCCTCTCTGAGAAAGTGTGTTTTTTTGAGAATGCATTTTGGTGTGTTGTGTGTAGCTCAGGAGGTGTGGAGGTCTATAACGCGAACGGAAAGATCAAGGTGTCCAACACTCTGGAGAGCAGACTGGATCTCCTGGCTCAGCAGGTAACTCGCGCATGTCGCATCACTACACCACTTTGTAGTATTTTTCTATAACAGCGTTCCGTCACTGATTTTATTTTATTTCAAGCACATTATGTGTGAGTATGTGTGTGTGAGTATGTGTGTGTGAGTATGTGTGTGTGAGTATGTGTGTGTGAGTATGTGTGTGTGAGTATGTGTGTGTGAGTATGTGTGTGTGAGTATGTGTGTGTGAGTATGTGTGTGTGAGTATGTGTGTGTGAGTGTGTGTGTGTGAGTGTGTGAGTGTGAGTGTGTGAGTGTGAGTGTGTGAGTGTGAGTGTGTGAGTGTGAGTGTGTGAGTGTGAGTGTGAGTGTGAGTGTGTGTGTGAGTGTGTGTGTGAGTGTGTGTGTGAGTGTGTGTGTGAGTGTGTGTGTGAGTGTGTGTGTGAGTGTGTGTGTGAGTGTGTGTGTGAGTGTGTGTGTGAGTGTGTGTGTGAGTGTGTGTGTGAGTATGTGTGTGTGTGAGTATGTGTGTGTGAGTGTGTGTGTGAGTGTGTGAGTGTGAGTGAGTGTGAGTGTGTGAGTGTGTGAGTGTGAGTGTGAGTGAGTGTGAGTGTGAGTGAGTGTGAGAGTGTGAGAGTGTGTGAGTGTGTGAGTGTGTGAGAGTGAGTGTGAGTGTGAGTGTGTGTGTGAGTGTGTGTGTGAGTGTGTGTGTGAGTGTGTGTGTGAGTGTGTGTGTGAGTGTGTGTGTGTGAGTGTGTGAGTGTGTGAGTGTGTGAGTGTGTGAGAGTGAGTGTGAGTGTGAGTGTGAGTGTGAGTGTGAGTGTGTGTGTGAGTGTGTGTGTGAGTGTGTGTGTGAGTGTGTGTGAGTGTGTGTGAGTGTGAGTGTGTGAGTGTGTGAGTGTGTGAGTGTGTGAGTGTGTGAGTGTGTGTGTGTGAGAGACGTTTACCAAAAAAAAATATTAATTTGTTTAAAAAATAATGGAATAGATGTCGGTAATGTTTGGAGACCCGTTTATTAAATTAAGATGTTTTTCTTATTTATTCACAGATGATGCCTGAAATCCGAGTTTCTCTATTCGGCGCCAACCAGAACCGCAGGTTCATGGATTAACGAATACTGTGACCAAAGGAATAGTAAAGAATTAGCCTTATAACCTCACTGTGACTGTCTCTGAGTTTTTATGCAAGGTGTGTAAGAGATCGCTGTCCCTCTGCGTGATGATCTTTCTTCTTCGGCTGTGAAAGGTCCAGGTTTCCTTCCTCTTCTGGCAGGACTGACTGGAAAGGTGTAGAGTGAGCTAGACACCATCGATGCACTCATGGATAATAAAAAGCTCTGATCTTTACACCGTTAACGAGCACATCGCCGTCACTGTACCTCTCCTGTCGAACCAGCATTGTTGGTTCTCTCTGCCTTAAACGTGCTTATTCTGTGTAACCTTTCTTTGTTGCTTTGATTGCTTGTGTGTGTGTGAGGGTAAATAGAAAACCGAAAAGTAAATAGAATATTTTATTTCTATATTTGGAGACATTTCAGTATTGCTGTCATGTTAAAATCCTTTGTTACAATACAAACATCAACCAACAAAAATGGTATATCTTTTTTTTCCTTTCATTGTCTTTGAACATGAGAACAAATTAGTAGAAATATTTCCTCACATTCAGTACGTACATCACATGAAATAACTTATCGTATTGAAATGATGTTTCTTTTGGACACAATACTGTCACTGTACTTCTAGTCAATTCTGCGTTAAGAGTGTACAATCACTCTTTCATGCACAATCGCTTACGTGCACCACAGGGCTGCATTTATCAGTTGTTTAGCTAAGTATAAATTTGTTTGTAGTCAGAAATCAGCTGTAAATTACAAAGCACCTTCTCAAAAGCAGTTGATTTGAGTTTCTGGAAGGCCACAGAACTCCATAAGGGCACAGAGACCTGAAAATGGCGACTAAACGTGGAAAGAGCTTCTTCCAGTAATGCAGCACGGCCACGGCTGCTCATGACGTACCACAGACACACTAATCCGTCCTCTCAATAGTGCAACGTTACTTCTATACTATATATGAAGGTCTAGAATAGATGTTGTTTTAGATCGCTTTGTTTCAAGTAAACGTGTTACCCAAAATGGTGCGTAATTGAGTTAATGCCCCCCCCCATTTTAACTTGATTTCAAATTAGTGAGAGTCCTTTTATTTAAATTTACACAGCAGAACATACAACTACAAATATGTTTTCCTCTACTGAATATTCATATAACGACATGTCTTAAGTGCTCCAATAAGCAGTTTACAAATAAACCCTAACTGTTTATATACGAACTGATAAATGAGGCCCAGTGCTGTGATTGTGGATGCTGTAGAAATACTGTCACGTTCTATATTAAACAAAAACGCCTTTGTCTGTCTTATACCTGGTGGAAATTATACATTCAGTGGTGCTTGAAAGATTGTGAACAATTTAGAATTTTCTATACTGTATAACGGGGGGGCACGGTGGCTTAGTGGTTAGTAGTACTAGTAGTAGTTAGCACGTTCGCCTCACACCTCCAGGGTTGGGGGTTCGATTCCCGCCTCCGCCTTGTGTGTGTGGAGTTTGCATGTTCTCCCCGTGCCTCGGGGGTTTCCTCCGGGTACTCCGGTTTCCTCCCCCAGTCCAAAGACATGCATGGTAGGTTGATTGGCATCTCTGGAAAATTGTCCGTAGTGTGTGATTGTGTGAGTGAATGAGAGTGTGTGTGTGTGTGCCCTGTGACGGGTTGGCACTCCGTCCAGGGTGTATCCTGCCTTGATGCCCGATGACGCCTGAGACAGTAAGTATACTGTATAACTGCATAACCTTGCATAAGTATAACTTATATAACTGCACAAGTCACACCAGACACTGAAGATAAAAGGGTCACGTACTTCTGCTGATACCGGAACATATCCTACCATTAATCAGATTCTCTTGATCTATGCTGGTTTTTAGCTTTAGGTTACATTTATGCAAATGTAGGGCATAAATGGGCAGTCGTGGCCTAATGGTTAGAGAGTCTGACTCGTAACCTGAAGGTTGTGGGTTCGAGTCTCGGGCCGGCCACGACTGAGGTGCCCTTGAGCAAGGCACCGAACCCCCCAACTGCTCCTCGGGCACCGCAACATAAATGGTTGCTTACTGCTCTGTGTGTGTGTTCACGGTGTGTGTGTGTTCATGGTGTGTGTGTGTTCACGGTGTGTGTGTGTTCACGGTGTGTGTGTGTTCACGGTGTGTGTGTGTGCACTTTGGATGGGTTAAATGCAGAGAACGAATTCTGAGTATGGGTCACCGTACTTAGCCGCATGTCACGTCACTTTCACTTTCATGTATAGTATAAAAAATGGTTCACAATCTTTCAAGCACCACTGCAGGAAAAATAAATAGGTTTTTCGTTCCGTCCCTCTGAAGTAAAAGTTTTTACTTGAAACCAACAGAGGATTTTCTTTTATTTATTCATATATACAGTATATATATCTGATTAGAAAAGTGAAACCTGGTCATTAAACCAGTCAGAGGAATGTGTTTGCATTGTTTTTCAGTTTATCAGTTTCTCCATGATTTGTTCAATAGCTTTTTTGTGGAAAAATCTACTTTTATTAAACTCCTACAAGTGAATACACGTAATTATCTTCTATGATAGTTGTACTCATGTTCGACGCACGTGAATAGACTGCGTTGGCTGAATGCGTGTTGTGATGATGATGTCACACGTCTCGCCCCGTCCCAAATCTGACGAAAAACTGCGGTCTATTTTGAAAAATTTCAGTCTCCTACGAATATCGCAGAGTTTGAATGCTTGATTGTGCGTTTACTTCTACCATCGCTAAATCCTGGAGGGACTGATTACATCGTACGTTGAGATTAAACGTTACAGTTACAAATGTAAAATCAGAATAGAATATACAATCACTGTACATGATTTTCATGTAATAAGATCAAACCTGATTTAAATAGAATAAAATGACATTACTGAATAAGTACAAAAAAAAGTTTTATCCATACTGATTTCAGTCAGACTGTAGTGTAAATTCCAGCCACAAGGAGGCGTTTGCTTTCTTCTCAATAGCCACGTTCACACTGCAGGTAAAAGTGGCCCAAATCTGATTTTTTTGGGGTCAAGTGACCAGGTCAGACTTCTTCAGGAGTAGTGTGAACACTCAAATCTAACCCAGATCTGATTTTTTCAAATCAGATTCAGACCACGTCCATATGTGGTCCTGAATCAGACCCAAATCTGATTTTTTCCAATGTGGCCGCAGTGTGAACAACCGAGGCGGATTTGATGCGACATTAACGTCAATCTACATCGACATTCGTCACAATTATGCGCCGGCGAGTACGCACACAAACGTGACTACGCCTACAGAATGGATCAAATAATCAAAAGTTGCCCTCGACATCCGAAAATTTTCAAAACACCGCGTCTCTGTGCTGCCATTACACAAACATTTAGAAAGAAAAGCGAAAATGCTTACTTCCTCCGTAACCTGTCCAACTTTATCGCAACCGCGTGCTGCGTGTGACGTCATTGTTATTGTTCGTTTGCGCATGCGGGTCAGTTCGAAACAGCAAACAGTTCACACTGGTATCTGATATAGGCCACATTTTAAACGGTAATGTGAACAGCCAAACAAAAAAATCAGATCTGAGCAAAATATCCGAATTGAGCGTTAAGACTTGCAGTGTGAAAAGTCCACAAATCTCATTTCTGCTTCTATTTTTAAACGTTACTTGTGCTCTTTACTCCATTCAATACAGTAATAATACTCAGAGTTTGTATGTTTAAAAATAACAACATATAGTATATATATTTAAAAAAAAAAACAGTATTACTTGCATTGATGTTTGACGAAGGTTTTCTCAAAACCTTGCTGCATATGAGTGTCATGTGACCAGACCACAACCTCAAGATTCTTCATTTAAAAAACAGAAACATTTATAATAAGTCACTTTCTGATTATGTGTAGTGTTTGTTTTTTTGGTGTTATAGAATATACAGCTGTATAGATATCTAACAGAGGTTAGACTTTGTAGCGAGCAACAAAAAACAACAACAGCAACAAAATAGAAGTTTTGGCTACACCTATATAAAATTAGTATAAGCAGAAGATAATTAATAATATTTGAATACAATCATTAATATACTGTTTTTCTCTGATCTAGGGTCATGGTTTAATGGTAACCATCATTCACTACCAAAAGTAAATGCACGTGTCCTGAATGTACTCAAGTAGACACGCCTCCTTAACGTGATTGGTTGGATTGGTATGATTTGCATAATTATTTATTTACTAAAGGGAATATGTTACTTAAAACTTAAAAAGCACAGTCTCTAGTTTTAACAGGAGTAATCCAATAGACTTAAGCTGAGCAAAGTAGAGGATTTAAAGCACTATAATCCTATAATGTCTGTTACTCTGGCTCTTAAACAATAATATGGGGCAAGTGGTAGCCTAGTGGTTAAGGTGTTGTGCTAACGATTGGTAGGTTGTGAGTTCAATCCCAGGTCCACCAAGCTCCCACTGTTGGGCCCCTGAGCAAGGCCCTTAACCCTCAATTGCTCAGTTGTATAAACAATTAGATAACGTAAGTCTCTCTGGATAAGGGTGTCTGCTAAATGCTGTAAATATCAAATGATAAAAAAACAAAGCACCAATCTGTTTATCTTGATCTGTTTAGGTTTAACTCTATTCCACTTGCATGCTATTCAACATTCTTTCTGTTTTCCACAATTAATCACTTGCAAACAAATGAATTAAAACTTTCATGTAGACCTGTACCCTGTTTAGTATAAAGAACCCTGTTTACACACTTTACACACTTAGTGATCACATGAACAGCATTTTCTTTTTCTATAACTCCTTTGGTTATGTAAGTGGACATCCGTCTTGGATAAACCACTTACTCCATAACTAACCCCTGGTCTCTCTCTCTCTCTCTCTCTCTCTCTCTCTCTATCTATCTCTCCACGTATTGAAACAGTACTGTGTGTTTGTTCATTGATATGACACTTCATTTTTATCCCAGCAGCTTCATCACCTGCTCACCCACACCCAGGAAGTAGATGCCTTGTGCGATGCCAAAAAGCGGTGCGATGACCAGAGCTCGACATGTTGCTCCTTTAAGAAAGGCTGATGGTCCTTCTCGACTCAGAATGCGCCTGGGAAATCAAATCAGAAACATTTCTTAAAAAATGAATTAATTCATTCATTCATTCATTTTCTACCGCTTATCCGAACTACCTCGGGTCACGGGGAGCCTGTGCCTATCTCAGGCGTCATCGGGCATCGAGGCAGGATACACCCTGGACGGAGTGCCAACCCATCGCAGGGCACACACACACACACTCTCATTCACTCACACACTCCGGACAATTTTCCAGAGATGCCAATCAATCTACCATGCATGTCTTTGGACCGGGGGGGAAACCGGAGAACCCGGAGGAAACCCCCAAGGCACGGGGAGAATATGCAAACTCCACACACAAGGTGGAGGCGGGAATTGAACCCCCAACCTCTGATCGGTGTGTTCCTTCTTTTTAAGAATGTTCCAAACAAAATGTTCCAGCCACGCCTAATGTTTTTGCTATCTCTCTGATGGGTTTGTTTTGTTTTTTCAGCCTAATGATGGCGTGCTTCACTGTTAGTGACAGCTCTTTGGATCTCATCTTGGAGAGTTGACAGCAACAGATTCCAAATGCAAATAGCACACTTGAAATGAACTCTGGACCTTTTATCTGCTCATTGTAATTGGTATAATGAGGGAATAACACACACCTGGCCATGGAACAGCGTAGAAGCCAATTAACCCATTACTTTTGGTCTCTTAACAAGTGGGAGGCACATATGCAAACTGTTGTAATTCCTACACCGTTCACCTGATTTGGATGTAAATGCCCTCAAATTAAAGCTGACAGTCTGCAGTTAAAGCACAACTCGTTCGTTTCATTTCAAATCCATTGTGGTGGTGTATAGAGCCAAAAATGTTAGAATTGTGTCTATGTCCCAATATTTATGGACCTGACTGTATATATATACAGATCTAACACATGCCATGCGAATATTTAGCATTTTAACCAACCCGTATAATAACCAGTAAACACGCAAGACCAGTTATCTTACCGTGTACAATCGATGATGCCCCGGTATGAATCTTCTCCTGCCCCCTTCTGCAGAGTCTGAAGACGAGTCTTTATGACTGGAGGGGAAAAAAACTATTACATTTTCACTTCATTTTGAAACAGCTACCATGCAAAACGCTAAATTCCCACACGTGCTTCTTTGAAGACACGTAACACCACCCAAGAACGTCATTTCCGACTCCTTATTGCGGTTGCTGCTTCACAGGGTGACAGAGTAACTCACTCAGATTTTTCACAACAGCGCCATCTACCCTCTTCCGCATACACGATCCCATAGTCGCCTGTGATTGGCTAGTGCCACTCTGATTGACAGGGGAGAGAAAGTTTAACAGTTTTTGCTCCCTTGGTTTCTGGATAACAAGCTGCTTTTGTTTTGTCATATTAACAATATGTTCTCATTCATTCTTTGATGATTTGTGGAAAGCCTCTAAAAAACACTGAGTTTAGGCAATTGCTTCCTACCCCATTTACATGGACGTTACAGAAGGAAACTGGAGAACTTGGATGAAACCCAAACAGACTAAGGAAGTGTATGCACTCCGTACTTCATACAGTAAGACTATATCAGCTGACTGTAAAAAAGATGAATTGTCCTGAAACCACCAGGTGAGCTCTGAGTGCTCACTCTGCTTTGCTTCAATAGATATAGCAAGGTTATGTCACACTTTCGTCCCAGACTATATGTCAAAATAACAATTTCAACATCTCAATACACTATCTGGGTATCTTTGTGATCTGTGTTTCAACATATGTCGATCTGGGACACACGATCTGGGACACTCTCTGTCCAATCATATCGTTAAGACATTAATCAGTAGTCTAATGGTTGTAGATTTGTTTTTGCATCTTATTTTCTCTGAGTGTCTCTATGTCACACTTGACATTTCAGCACGTGAGCTACATTTCATTGCTTCTTATTACTGACCCTGCGTCTCTGTGAATTAATCTCTAAAAGTTCTCATTAAGAGTCCGTGCCTGTCAGACAAATTACAGGTTATTTGAGAAGACGTGATGAGTTGTGGCTCTCGGATTGTGTTGTTGAGGTGGTTCAATGCACCCTTTCACAAGTAAACTTCTTTTAGTAAAAAATCTTTTGTTCTTCTAGATCTGCCCTCACCCAGGCTTTTAAACAAGCTCTCACACGTCTGAAAAGCATTACACATTTTACTCATTATTCTCATTTGCTTTGTACTGTTTGTAATCATGATGGCAGAACTTAAATAAACCTTTCCCTTTATTGTAATTAAGCCCAAAGGGATATACGAGCTCTTTGTAACTCTCATTGATCTTTTGTAAATGGTGGCAAAAGAAATAGAAAGAGAAAGAGAGAGCTCACCGTCCAGCGGAGTGACAGCCACGGCCGCCACCGAGCCGGCGGCGCATCCTGACACGAAGGACTGCAGGAAAGGTGCACGCTCGTGAGGGAGCTCTCCGCTCCGCCCCACCGCGTTAAATTTGGCAAACAGCGGGAAGTAGATCATCGAGAACGGAACATCCCTGAGTGGAGGAAAAAGAAATCGGTTTACTTTGTATGTAGTGCAATAGTTTGTACAGCTGATCAATTGAGGGTTAAGGACCTTGATCAGGGGCCCAGCAGTGGCAGCCTGGTGGACCTGGGATTCAAACTCACAATCTCATTTGACCTCGTGGATTAGTAGTCCAACACCTTTACCACTAGGCTACCACATACCCCAGAGAAGAGTTTGCAGATTTAGATTGGTTCTAACTTTCCAACAAAGTTAAATATCATGAACAAATGGTGACGCAACCTCATCACCAGCAGTGAGCTCAGAATCATTTTATTCTCTGTATATGTTCACATCTATTATCGTTATATTCCCTGGTCTATATTCAACCCAGTTTACAACACACACATTGCACACATCAAGTCTTTATATAGTACAGTGTATAATACTTTAGTTGTATATGGTTGAGGTGGCAATAAAATCTTCTTGAATTGACCTGACTTTATAACACAACACAAAATTTATGAGACTCAGATGGAGTCACCCATGTGGATATGTGGAGAGACTCTATATAGACTCCACATAACCCTGACCTTGATGAAACCAGGGACCCTGGAGCAGGAAGGCAACAACACAATCCCCATAAATGACTGTACCACCTCAAGGTCCAGGTCAAGGTATGTACATTGATGAAAGAATAAGTATGAATTAATCATTTTTAAACTACACTATATTCACGTTTATTCATTCAACAATGTTCAGTAAACGTTTTATCCCAGTAGAGTTGCCCAAGGGCCAATATGTAGCTAATATTATGCTTATTTGCATGTTTTTAGTCAATTTAAGTCACTTCAGCAATAACTGGACCTTGTACAGCAACAGCTCCAGTGTTGAATTAACACATTGCAATGATTACAAATGTCCAATTGTTCACACTCTTGGTGTTAATTCATCACCAGAGATTTTGCTGTGCAGGACTGAAACTACAGCGTACAGTTGTTATTTAGTCTTTGATGCAATTTCAAACAATAAAAAGACCATAAAACTTAAAAATCCACATTTTAGAAGTTACAGGAAGCATGTCTGAACCTGAGCAGAGTAGCTCCAGTGCCCTTGTAGAGGCCCCGGAGGCCCTGCGTCCTCAGCAGCTCCAGCGTTATGGCCGTGGCTGAGCGACGCACTGCAGCGTGGTGAGACGACGCTAGAGACGGTGAGGAGGCTGGAGTCGAGGTGGACACGGATCTCTGCGCCGCTGTAAAGGCAGCCAACAAAGACAGATATAACCAAATTCCTGATGAGGATTTGTGAGTAACATAACTACAGTTGCTTTACAACGACTTTCTAGTTGGATTCCTCTCAAATTCATTCCTAGTCAAAGGACAAGTATTTAAATGAGGATTTAAAGGTAAGGAAAACCTGTTGCTTAATTTGGTCAATAAATATGGTATTAAAAAAAAGTCTACACACCCCTGTAAAAAAAAAAAAAAGAAAAAAAAGAGAAATGTCAGATATTTCTAACTTTATTGTCATGTTGCTTCAGGTCAGAAATATTGAATCAAAAAGCCAACAAACGCACAATAAACTAGTTGCACGCCTACACATGTACATTACCTGCCATGTTAACAGGGGTGTGTAAACCTTTTATATCCAGTATTATATTAGTTATAACACTCGCATTATCATGGCATTATCACGAATATCTTCACAGGTTATTATGTAGGTGAAACCTCATAGAAACCATGAAGATGACTTTGGACTGAAGTTGATACGAAGAGTTTTGCTAGTCAAGTCTCCATCGATGAAGGGTTATATAACTAGATAACTTCAACAAGACAGACTTCATGTTAAAACTAGAATGAATTAAGGATGATGAGTCTTTATAGTGGGGAGTACGGTGGCTTAGTGGTTAGCACGTTCGCCTCACACCTCCAGGGTTGGGGGTTCGATTCCCGTCTCCGCCTTGTGTGTGTGGAGTTTGCATGTTCTCCCCGTGCCTTGGGGGTTTCCTCCGGGTACTCCGGTTTCCTCCCCCGGTCAAAAGACATGCATGGTAGGTTGATTGGCATCTCTGGAAAATTGTCTGTAGTGTGTGATTGCGTGAGTGAATGAGAGAGTGTGTGTGCCCTGTGATGGGTTGGCACTCCATCCAGGGTGTATCCTGCCTTGATGCCCGATGACGCCTGAGATAGGCACAGGCTCCCCGTGACCCGAGGTAGTTCGGATAAGTGGTAGAAAATGAGTGAGTGAGTGAGTCTTTATAGCATTATGAGGCATTGTTTGAGCTCGTATATACATGTGTATAAGGAATTATTAGCTTATAGAATTTTAAGTGCTGTTGTAATGATTTATGAATATTCGGACCCACTAACCTTCCCCAGCTTTTCTCGTTCAGGAGGTGAGTAATAATAAACTATTATTTTATTTATTATATTACTCATTACTCACCCAATCTTCCAGCATCCTGCAGCTGTATTTTGAGCATCTCCATCGGGGTCGTGACCACCACCTGACAGGTTCCTGCCCCACAACCTGCGAGGATCTCACCCCATAACGGTATCTTCCTTTAAATCACACAAACATGTGAGCTGGTCAGCAGATCTTTTTACTATAGCAGTGTCTGATCAGTCGATAAAGACGGCTTTGTCTTGAAGCAAACACACTTGTGTGTTATTCCATAATTGTCTTATTCAATGCTTGTGTTGTGATGTTGTTCTGTATATGTGCACGTGTTTTTGGGAAGTGTTGAAGGCTGACCCTTCCTTGGAGAGCTGTTGTCTGAAGACGTCGTTGGCTGCGAGTTTTATCGCTTTCTCTGGCGTTACGAGAGTGAGGTTCACTGCAGCACCTGAGAAGAACAAGTGTGAACGTTTAGTTACAGGAACGTGTGCTGCAGCTCAATTCTTCTGGATGTGCTCTAGTAGAAAAGAGGATTTCGTGAGGGTCTGCATCATGCATCACTCACACCACATTATCTCTGATTATTGTCCCGAAACATTGTCTCTATTCGTTGTACTATGACGTCATGGTTGCCATGGTAATAAGGTTCATCGGTGGGGCGTCAGTATGCCTATTCACTCCCATTGATAGTCGCTGCACAGAGTTCCTCCATATTTGCATGAAGTTTGCTTCTGTCAACTGTCGATATTGTCCATATTTAGACACTGACGCTTGCTGTCGCTCATGTCAGCGGAAGTCGCTCTCAGCTCTCATCAAATGTGAATAATTTCTGGTCACTTTGTCACTATGACTTTACGTATGTGTGGATGTAACATTACTCTACATATCTATTGATTTCTTATTTTGTTTTCTGATTCATATTTTATTTTCCAATTAATTTTGTTTTCAGATTTGTTATTTTGTTTTCTGATTAATTTTGTTTTCAGATTTGTTATTTTGTTTTCATTTTTTTAATTTTGTTTTCATTTTTGTTATTTTGTTTTCAGATTTGCAATTTTGTTTTCATTTTTAAAATTTTGTTTTCATTTTTGCTATTTTATTTTCGGATTTTTTATTTTGTTTTCAGATTATTTTTAGTTTTTTGATTTGTTATTTTGTTTTCAAATTTGTTATTTTGTTTACATTTTTTAAATTTTGTTTTCACATTTGTTACTTTGTTTTTGGATTTGTTATTTTGTTTTTGGATTTGTTATTTTGTTTTGCACTTTCTGGCCACCGTAGTAGCAAATACTACTGAGAATATATTAAGATAGTGGATATAACCATGACAAGAAAAAAAAGAAGACAATGCAGGGGTTAATGGAGAGGGAAAAATGTACCTCGATACATCCCAAAGTAGCCTTCTGTCCTAATCGTCTTGGTCAAACAGTCCAACCTTCACACCAACAAATAAAAACAACAACAAAATTTCAGCCAGTAGAATTAGCAAAAAGCAAATACTAGAGTCTTCTATACGGATTAAAACTACAAGAACATCAATGGAAATACTTAATGTTGTCATATAATATATTATATCACATTTGTTAAGCCACAGGTTTAGAAAAAACTGACCTAAGGTGAACTAATGATCTCTAAGTTTTAAAACATTAGATCACTTCTCACATCATTATCCAGAGCAACTAATACTTTATATTAACTTTATCATTTATACAGCAGAGTAGCTGTATAACCTGGGATTTGAACCAGCAACCTTCTGTTCCTAACCCAACATATTTACCTCTGAACTACCCCTTCTCCAAATCCTATATGAACGGCTGAGATTTCCATTTATCTCACTTATCCTGCACAAAATCACAGGAAGCATAGAGCCTATCTCAGGGGACACAAGTCAGGGACATGCTGGAAGCAAAGGAGGGCACGACCACACACACATTCATACACTCCAGACAATTTAGAGATGACAATCAGCCTGCAACCCTGAAAGGGAGAACATGCAGACTGCACACAGGACAAAGATGGGAATCAAACCCTGAGGTGTTGAAATCACTGTATTGTTTATGAGCTACTCAGCTTGCTCTGTTTGCATCGTTTACCTTTTTTTTTTTTACATTTCGAACCTGGCTGCATGACTGTGGGAGTTAAAGATATAGTTTATAATTACTTTTTTTAACCTTCTGTATGCTTTGAGAACTGAATAATAAAGCGAGCGAAGGATGAAATTCTCCTAAAATGTACTTCGAGTCTGTATTGTCCAGTAGCGCTCCTCTAACCCACTTCTAAATAAAGCACCATAAATGGACTCGTGACTCAGAGCTCCCAGTGAATCACAGCACTGAAAAAATTCCCCTTTTCTTTTAAAACCACGCCATGCAGGAAAAAGTGGCTCAAACATGGCAGCCTGCCTTTTCCTCTCCTCACGCTTAGGTATTCACTAGCATTCTTATGTAAGCAAACGAGGAAGGAGAAAGATGCCAAAAGAAAAAAAAAACACCTCTCGGCTCTCTTTTAGTGCCACTACACAGCGTGGCAGCTCGTTGTTGCATACCAAATTAAAAACGCAGGAAAAACAGTGTTTTATCTGGAGGCCTTAGATGGGAGAAGCACGTTATTGTCTTTATATCAGTCGAAGTCATAACAGAAGCCACATGAGGATCATTTCCACCAGAACGAACCTACGCCCTGAAGTCCATTCAGGATATAAACACAGATTAATATTTTCCACATGCACTTTTTAAAGGGGAAGTGTACACATTTTTAAAGCAAGGAATTACAATTGTAATGAAAACTACGTCAAGCACTAAACTGCTTACTTTATTCCACTTTTGGTATTTTTGAGCGGAGCTAATTTCAGGGCTGTAAAACTGGGAAGTTGACCACTTTCACGGTTGCACGTGTCTTTTTTTTGTGTTACATTCTCTTATTGTGGGTCAACCGCTTAAAGACGCAGTGCATCCTGGGAGGGTTAGCAGCTAGAATTTCATTTATAAGCCGATCAGAGGCACCGAGGTTTTTCTTTCACCTCGAGAGGGTTCTTAACTTCAAATCCGTAAAAGTGAGACGAGGATGTCTGGCTTTCCTGTGAAGCACCTAGAAATCTGAATATGTCTACTTTGCGAGCGGACGGATTCAAATTTCTAGGAGTTCACATATCAGAAGAGCCACCTGGCCTGCCTGATAATCTGTGCAAATAAGGAACGGCAAATTTCCTTCGTGCACTCTCATAAATCTTTGTTGACTGAGAACATCAGTAGCTGAATTTACATACAAACAAATGTAAACAATCTTTAAATTCACTCACTCACACTCACTCACTCATCTTCTACCGCTTATCCGAACTACCTCGGGTCACGGGGAGCCTGTGCCTATCTCAGGCGTCGTCGGGCATCAAGGCAGGATACACCCTGGACGGAGTGCCAACCCATCGCAGGGCACACACACACACAGACACACTCATCTTTAAATTCATCCTTTAGAAATTTTATATAAGAACAAAAGGCATAGTGGAGATCTAAAAATAATCCAGTGAATATTTGAATCAGATTAATATTTGGGGTATATATACTGTATAAACCATCATTTCCGGAATCTGCAAGAATTTGAGAACTGACTTTTGAGAAAAGATGTTAACAAAATATTAGTGAAATGACCCTCACTTCAGCCACGATCTCATTTCTACACGCTTTTTTCCACTCGAGCTGTGAGACGGACAAACCCGTTTTGTTTAATGTGTTTGTGTAACGCAGAAATGACAAAAAGAGCTCTCGCTACCTCATTTCACTGTGCACTATGCGGAATGGTAATGAGTGACTTTGACTGGAAGTGAAGTCTGACACTGACACATCATGACATGGACAAGAAAGTGCATGTGAAAATAATAATAATAATAATAATAATAATAATAATAATAATAATAATAATAAATAAAATAAGAATAAAATAAAAAAGTAAGAATAAAATAAAAAATAATAATAAAATAAATAATAATAAAAATATAAATAAATAAATAAAGAAAGAAAGAAAGAAAGAAAGAAAGAAAGAAAGAAAGAAAGAAAGAAAGATAATAAAAATGAGGTTCTACGACATAACTGATTTTGGTGCATGTGGCTCTAGTAGACGTTCCTCTTGATAAATTAATTAATAATAATTCAAATTGGGGGGCACGGTGTCTTAGTGGTTAGCACGTTCGCCTCACACCTCCAGGGTTGGGGGTTTGATTCCCGCCTCCGCCTTGTGTGTGTGTGGAGTTTGCATGTTCTCCCCGTGCCTCGGGGGTTTCCTCCGGGTACTCTGGTTTCCTCCCCCGGTCCAAAGACATGCATGGTAGGTTGATTGGCATCTCTGGAAAATTGTCCGTAGTGTGTGATTGCATGAGTGAATGAGAGTGTGTGTGTGTGTGTGTGTGTGTGTGCCCTGCGATGAGCTGGCACTCCGTCCAGGGTGTATATATATTGAGATATAAAGTAAATATAAACTATATATATAAACTGCTTCAGAGTCAAATATTCAAAGATTAAGGTTTAATTGAGAATATTGACTACATGTATTTAACACATGTCTAACTAATGATCTCTAGTTTTTAGATGTTTGGTTTGTAGTCCCACTGACTGATTACAAGATTGTAGACACCTGTGATGCTAATTAGTGGACACACCTTGAATTAACATGTCCCTTTGGTCACATTATTTTCAGTCTTTTCTAGGGGTGCCATCATTTTTCATTTTCTAGGCCTGTTCCAAGCATGGTTGAAAAGCAATGTCTGACTTTCATTGGTTAACATTCATAGAACTTTTATTTATTATTACTTTTGTCAGATTAAAGTTTTTTCTGTGACCATTGTGAGTTTTTCTTTCATTGACCGAAGGGTACCAACAATTTTGTCCATGTGTGTATGTAGTGAAACTAAAACTCACATCCCGCTATAGACCCGAGCACCCTGTTGATTCTGGAGGCGGGTCTTAGCCAGATCAATGGGAAACACACAGGTCACGCCCACCAGCCCGGCCACGCCCCCATTAATCAGTTTAGCAGGGAGGCTGTGAATGACAGGAAACACAAAGAATACGGATTTACGGGTCTTAGATTGTGCTTGTATTTCTGTAAGTATACATCCGTGCTCCTGTACAAAAACGTACCTAACTTTCTGTTCCGGCATCCTTCCTCTCTGTTCGCCTTCTAAGATGTGAGAACCAAACTTTTGAGAGGTGTCTGCAATAGAATCCTCCACGCAAACACTCACACGCACTTCTTTCCGAATGTGTGACTGGAAATCGTCTTCATCTTATCAGTACCCTGGAGAAGAATCACACCTAAATAAGGATGCAGTGTTTTATGAATTTACATTTCTAGCATTTAGCAGACACCTTTATACAGAGTGACTTACATTTTTATCTCATTTTGTACAACTGAGCAATTAAGGGCCTTGCTCAGGGGCCCAACATTGGCAACGGGAATCAAACTCACAACCTTCTCGATTGGTACCCCAGCACCTTAACCGCTAGGCTTTAAGTGACTCTATGATGCAGATTAGCTTCCTGGAGTAATAGAATGCTTAATACAAACCCCACACAAATCAACACAATTCTCTTAAATGATTACACGTCGATGAAAAATCATCGATTTTGCATTAAAGGTACTGTGCATTTAAATATATAATGCCAAGGTATGAGCAATATATCAAATAATATAATTATATCTGCAATACACAATGATGTAAACACAACTACAAGGCAAAAATATGATTAACCCCAAGCTCAAATACATTTTTATGTATTTATTAATTTGCCCGATAAGCGACAAGTGTTTTTGTGAACTGGTTTACATTTACATCAGAATCGGCCCTTCCAGGTTTTTTGTTATTGTTGCAGCCAAAAATGTTTGTTTTTTTTTTGCAGCTTGCAAAGTATTTTGTGTATTTTCTTCTGCTTGAATTGGTGAAATTCAAAAGATTCCTCTTTTAAACTCCTACCAATGAAGACATACTGTATGTAATGACTCACAAATGCACATGCACAAAATCCTGGAGGAATCTGTTAGATTCTCCAAACGGCTTAATCAGGAGCTCATGCTAAGTCACCGGATCACAGCTCGTTCGAATATATGATCGTTTCCATGGTAACTAACTCGCAGTTTACTAAAGCCAAAGAGATTAGAATCGTGTGTAATCAAAATCAGAATCAGCGATTGTGTATATTTGTGTATATACAAATTTGTGCTTATATTTTTTTTGTATATATACAAAACTTGATCAGAATCCGCGTTTAGTATTTGTGCGTTTAGTATTTGTGAAAGAAAGGAGTCTCAAGTGTCAGCACTAAGTAACATTCGAAGGTAAATCCGTAGTTAAGTTGTGAGACGTGGTAAAAACCTGAGTTTTTCAGTTTCTATGGTAACAAGCTGCGTTTTTTTTCTTATTAACATCACTAGAGAACGTGAAGGGAGGACTGTGTAACGCCGCTGTTGCTGTTGTAACGCAAGTGATAAAAAGAAGTAATTATAACGATAAACAGATAAAAAACATGATATGGTATGAGAAGAATAAAATACTTCAGGATAGAAAAATGACAAAACAATTCAATTCAACAGTTCAGACTGGTCTGCATCACCGCATCACATGTTTTCCTACACCACAACACCACAAAGTGTTTTTCTCCCCACGTCAATATCGTATTATTCCTATCGTCTCACATGACGCACAAAAAGTGATTGTATATTACTATAAAAGCATAAAATCTTGAGGTCTCGAACACGAGTGTAACTTTTAAGGACGTACCTAACAAAAGATCTGTTAAACTTGCTTTAATCTTCCAGCTAAAAGTTTTGCAATCTACTTGAATTAGTAGGAAAAGGCGAGGAGACAAACGAGGGGCTTAACGACGACGCCTGCTTCCTGTCAGCCAATAGCAGAAGAAGATGATGACAGTCAACAGCTCAAATTCGTAACACAATCTCTCTCTGGCTCTCTGTGACTGCTGATCAGTGATATATAACAAGATAAGACTTGTTTTTATTATTCTTTTTTTTTTTCAACTTTTCTTGACTTATTTTTTTCATCCTTCTGTGTTAGTCTTCTGTCACAAATAAATCCCTCTCTTCTAATCCCTTCAACCTCTTCTCTATTTTTATCTCGACAAATCTACAGCTCATCCTTCTTTTCACTCGATCCGAAAGAATATATACTGGTATGTACACTCACCTAGTTTGGAATTAAGTTTTTCTCTTTCTTTTTCACTCTTTTTTTGAGTATGAACAAATCCTCCTCTGTTTCTTTCAGTCCTTCTTTTGCTCTGGTGGCATTCTGGACATGCCTTTTTTCTCTCCACTCTCTCTGTACCGGATTTCTTTCACACTCATCTGGTGCCAAAATGCACAGCGATCTCACTCGCTCACTCTCCTGCTCTCTTTGTCTCTCTCTCCTTCCCTCTACCTCTGTTTTCTGCACTCTTACTTTCTCTCATTTTCTCTCTCTCTCTCTTGCTCTTTCTTTCGCTCTCTCTTCCCTCCCTCTCTCTCTCTCTGCCCCTCTTTGCTCTCTTTCTCTCCCTCCCTCCCTCTTACTCCCTTGCTCTCTGTACAGCTCTTTCTCCTCCCTTCACACAAACTTTCCTCAACACTCAAACCCAGTAGGCTGTTTTATCATCACTACATTCATGTGATGATTGATGCGTTCTTACCTCGGTTGGTGCATCCAGCCGGATGCAGTCGAGTTGTCTTTCGTTCACTTTGTGAAGCAATGTATGCAGCAACCGTAACCAAGAGAGAGAGAGAAACAGAAAAAGGGTGAAAGAGAGGGAGAGAGAGAGGGAGCCGACAGGGCCAGACGCCACACAAGGGCTGTTACACAAACACCAGCATTGTGTCCCTGCATACAAGTCCCTCCCTCTTCTAATGACTCGCTGTGACACACACACACACACACTTTTACAATAATGCAACATGACACCACACACACAAATCTACACTGTTCTCATCAGATTAGGAAGGAAGCCGGAATTGATCGAATTTTGTTATTGCACTTAAGCGCTATCTCTCCCCCCCCAACCCCCCCAAAAAATATACTTTTTACTCTTAATATTTGTACATTTTTTTAAGTCCATTACCTTTATTCTTTCTTTTTTTTTTTTTAAATTTGTAAACGTAATAAATCGACTTTTTGTGGAGTTGCTGATTCATAAATGATGCTATTTGTATATGATGAAAATTTAAATTTGCGACTTCTCATTTGCTTCTCACGATAAAATGAAAATATTAGTCTTTGAATTTCACCATAAATTCTTAACAAATCCAGTTAGCATTAAAATAGCAATCTACTTAGGTTTTGTTATTGAGAATGTATAATTAGCTAGCTGGTTACGTTTTGTAATTTAACCAATTATTTCGTTTAGCTTGTAAAGTTTGCTCGATAAATAAGACTTGTATAATTTGTTTTTTTGTTAAGAATTTGTTATCAGCTTGCTGGTTAGGTTTTGTAATTTAGTATAAAGCACATAAGACATATAGCTAGTCATGTAAATTAGCTAGTGAACTTAAGATTTGTAAATTCGCTCGTTACGTTCATCGTGCATCACATTGATTAAGTTGTTACTATGGAAACTAGATTATGACGTTTGTGTCGAATATGAGCCAGGTTGAAACAAATATGTCAGGAAATAAAATACTACAAATAATAGGATCTGGGTGGTGCTCAGTGGCAATAAAAGAGGTCAGGGGCAGGTCAAGGGTAGTTCTTGTGAGAATATTGATGATTGATTTGATTTGAAAACATTTTACAGTAGTGAGTGCAAAGACTTCATTAGAAGGGGAAACTTAAAAAAATAAATAAAATAGAAATATTTGGTGCTATTTCGTATCAATATTCTTATCTTTTATTACTTCTCTCCTTTGGCTGTGTTTAGTATCAGTGTCCCTACATGCTGGTTATCAGATTACCCTGAGAACACAAGTAGCTTCAGCGGTGGAGACAGCAAAATAGAGAGCAAAGAACAGCTTTGTCCAGTTTATTGCTACCTGTTTTCACTTAACCATTAAGCGTCGAGTTACAGTCGCTCTACAGACTTCAGCGTGAGTGCTGCATTGTCGTAAAGCGGCAGGATGATGCACTTTTAACTCCAATTACGCGTTAAAATCGTCTTGTAAAATCTGTACACTGAATGAAAACTTGCACATGTATTACTATAAGGTTGCTACCCATCTAGCAGAAAGTTTACATTTCCTCTCAGAGGGCCCACGGTGGCCTCTACTGGACATCATGAACGGACTTTTATTAACACGTGAAAATATCAGCATCAGCTAGCTTTATTCCCCAAGTTTGCTCACACACAAGGAATTTGTTGTGGTTACAGGACCTCTCCTTAACATAGTGTATACGTATATAAACATAGGCTAAAGGGTCAAAAGATAAATATTTCAGAATCAGAATCAGATTTATTGGCCAAGTGTGTTGACCATGGGTGGTTCTAGAGGCGGGGCCACAGGGGCCCTGGCCCCTGCTGAAATCTGATTGGCAGCTGGTTGGCCCCCGTTCCATCAATCATTGACGAGAAGAGCAACCAGAGAATTTTTCACAACGATCACAGATGCAATTCCACCCCCAAACAATTGGTGGCACTCGAGCGTCTGAAAAAGGAATGACTGCCGAAATGTATTGGCACCGTACTGAATAAATTATTTTGTGTGCTTGAAAGTACCCTGTACTTGGCCCCTGAATGTAACATGTGGCCCCTTATTGGCCCCTGTTACAGAAAAATCCTAGAACCACCACTGGTGTTGACATTCACAAGGAATTTGGTTCCAGCAGTTTGTGACTCTCAAAGGTACAGACATAAATAACACTATAATATACAAGAAAACAATGCAGACGATGAGATTCAATATAGAGCAGGGGTGTTAAACTCAAATTCACAGTGGGCCAAAATATAAAACCGAGATAAAGTCACGGGCCAAACTGAATATTTATTGAAAAATGAACTGCAACTGATATCTAATGTTCAACCTTTTTCATATGGAAACAAACTTTAGTTTTGCTTGAACACAGGATTTGGAACAACCAGAGCTTGATATTACAAACACATACGAAATTAAATCTGAAATAAAAGACACATCAGTGGTGTTTGTTTCTTATTTAAATAAATAAATAAATAAATAAATGATGCCTCTCACTGGATCATTTTAAGTTCCTTTTTGAAGTGGATCTTTTTCAAAACCAACAACAAAACAACCAAAAATAATCATTTCATTCGATGAAAATCCAACTTTTCGACTAGTGTCTTCTTATGTTATATCCTATCGTTACAGACACGTTAGCTCCGTTAGGAGGTGGAATTAACTTGCCCGATGTGACTGTAGCATGGTTTTTAAAGATGCCCTGCCACACGTATTTCATTACTTTTGTGGTAATGTCTGAAGTTTACTCTGTAACATTTGTGGAAAAAATGCCTTGGTTACCTTGTTTCAAGCCATTCTAGTGTGGTATAGAAAGCCTGCAGGAAGACTCAGCTCGATTTACGCCAGTTCTCATGAATATTCAAATGAGCTATGCTGCTTGGCTCCGATTGGCTAACCGCTAGGATATGAGAGCATGACTATTCATTCACACAGCGCAATAAGTAACCTAGGCTAGAGGAAATTTGTTTACGATCACCTTGAATTGCGGCAGAACGGCTTCTTCACGAGCCCGTCGACGTTCAGCCATCCTTGCTGTATAGGAAACTCACTGAGCTACACGAATTCTGGGGGCGCGGTCTCAAGTGGGAGAGCTCATGAATAGTAATGAGCTCAATCATTACTACGTCACACTGAGCAGCTTTTCCAACTGACCTGATTTCTCCCCTTATTTCTTTTAAGTGGCTAGAACTGACCGGGGAGGTAGAAGTTCGTTTTCACATTCACGACACAACACAAACACATATGGACCGAACACATATCAAAAAATACAAGTAAAAACGGTTTTGTGTGGAAGGGCACCTTTAACGACTGTCAACAGAGAATGAGGAGCGCATGCTGTTCGTGACTACGCATCAATACAGTGGCAAGGCATTCTGGGATATGTAGTATTAGTTTAGCATGCGGCTAGCCAGCTGTAATGCACATTTGATATCTCGCGGGCCAAATATAATAATAATAATAATAATAATAATAATAATAATAATAATAATAATAATAATAATACGAATATGAATATGAATATGAATATGAATATAGAATGAATAAAATATATAAAATATGAATATAGAATGAATAAAATATATAAAATATGAATATAGAATATGAACGATCAGTTATGTACATAAAGTGTGGGAATGCAAATAACAATATTGTGCAATATTATGCTTTTTTGCGCAATATACAGCAGCAGTAGTGTGTAATATAGAGATGATATAAATAATATATAAAAGTCGCAG
Organism: Tachysurus vachellii; assembly: GCF_030014155.1. Lineage (NCBI taxonomy): Eukaryota > Metazoa > Chordata > Actinopteri > Siluriformes > Bagridae > Tachysurus > Tachysurus vachellii. The sequence goes on along the minus strand of NC_083472.1, from coordinate 3,301,393 downwards.
TTGAGTTCTTCTTCTTCTTCTTTCGGCTTTTCCCTTCAGGGGTCGCCACAGCGAATCATCTCTCTCCACCTAACCCTATCTTCTGCATCCTCAACACTTGCACCCACTAGCTTCAAATCCTCATTAATTACATCCATATACCTCCTCTTTGGCCTTCCTCTTTGCCTCCTGCCTGGCAGCTCCATGTCCAACATTCTCCTACCAATATACTCACTCTCCCTCCTCTGAACATGTCCAAACCATCTTAATCTCGCCTCCCTAACTTTGTCCCCCAAACATCCAACATGGGCTGTCCCTCTGATGTACTCGTTCCTAATCCTGTCCAATCTTGTCACACCCAAAGAGAACCTCAACATCTTCAGTTCGGCTACCTCAAGCTCTGACTCCTGTCTCTTCTTCAGTGTCACTGTCTCTAAACCATACAGCACGGCCGGTCTCACCACTGTCCTGTACACCTTCCCCTTGATTCTTGCTGATATTTTCCTATCACACAGAACTCCTGACACCTTTCTCCACCCACTCCAACCTGCCTGCACTCGCTTCTTTGCTTCTTTCCCACTCTCTCCATTACTCTGGACTGTTGACCCCAAGTACTTAAACTCCTGTACCTTCTTCACCTCTTCACCCTGTAACCTTACTATTCCACTTCATTCCCTTTCATTCACACACATGTACTCAGTCTTACTACGACTGACTTTCATTCCTCTTCTCTCCAGCGCAAACCTCCACCTCTCCAGGTTTTCCTCCACCTGCTCCCTGCTCTCACTACAGATCACAATGTCATCCGCAAACATCATCGTCCAAGGAGACTCCTGTCTGACCTCCTCTGACAACTGGTCCATCACTATAGCAAACAGGAAGGGGCTCAGAGCCGATCCCTGATGCAGTCCCACCTCCACTGTGAACTCCTCTGTCTGACCTACAGCACACCTCACCACTGTCCTGCTCCTCTCATACATGTCCTGCACCACTCTGACATACTTCTCTGCTACTCCTGACTTCCTCATACAGTACCACAGCTCTTCTCTTGGCACCCTGTCATACGCTTTCTCTAAGTCTACAAACACACAGTGCAACTCCCTCTGACCATCCCTATACTTCTCCATCAACATTCTCAGAGCAAAAATTGCATCTGTTGTGCTCTTTCTCGGCATGAAGCCATACTGCTGCTCACAAATTTCCACCACCTTCCTTAACCTAGCTTCCACTACTCTTTCCCACAACTTCATTGTATGGCTCATCAACTTTATCCCCCTATAGTTGCTGCAACTCTGCACGTCACCCTTATTCTTAAAGATCGGCACTAACACACTCCTTCTACATTCCTCAGGCATCCTCTCACTTTCTAATACCCTGTTGAACAAACTAGTTAAAAATTCCACTGCTGCCTCTCCTAGACACTTCCAGACCTCTACCGGGATGTCGTCAGGACCAACTGCCTTTCCACTTTTCATCCTCTTCAAGGCCTTCCTGACTTCATCCTTTCTAATCTTATCTACTTCCTGTTCCACAGAGTTCACCCCTTCTACTCTTTTTTCCCTCTGATTTTCCTCATTCATCAGCTCCTCAAAGTATTCCTTCCATCTCCTCTGTACACTCTCCTCACTTGTGAGCACCCTTCCATCTCTATCCTTAATAATTCTAACTTGCTGCACATCCTTCCCATCTCGATCCCTCTGTCTAGCTAACCTGTACAAGTCCTTCTCTCCTTCTCTAGTGTCTAACCTAGTGTACAACTCATCATATGCCTTCTGCTTGGCCTTAGACACCTCCCTCTTCACTCTGCGCTGTAACTCCTTGTATTCCTGTCTATTCTCTTCAGTCCTGTCCATATCCCACTTCTTCTTGGCTAATCTCTTCCTCTGTATACTATCCTGAACTTCCTCATTCCACCACCAAGTCTCCTTATCTTCTTTCCTCCTTCCAGATGACACACCCATGCACCTTTCTCCCTGATCACTTCTGCTGTAGTTTCCCAGTCATCTGGCAGCACTACCTGACCACCCAGAGCCTGCCTCAACTTCTGTCTAAATTCCTCACAACATTCCTCCTTTTTCAGCTTCCACTACTTAGTTTTCTTCTCTATCTTTGACCTCTTCCTCTTACAGACCATCAGAGTCATCCTACACACCACCATCCTATGCTGTCTGGCTACACTCTCTCCCACTACCACTTTACAGTCACTAATCTCTTTCAGATTGCCTCTTCTACAAAGGATGTAGTCTACCTGTGTTCTCCTACCTCCACTCTTGTAAGTCACTCTATGTTCCTCCCTCTTCTGAAAATAAGTGTTAACCACAGCCATGTTCATCCTCTTAGCAAAGTCTACTACCATCTGTCCTTCAAGGTTCCTTTCCTTAACTCCAAACTTGCCCATCACCTCCTCATCACCTGTGTTCCCCTCACCAACATGTCCATTGAAATCCGCTCCTATCACCACTCTCTCACCCGTGGGAATACTCTCAATCACTTCATCGAATTCACACCAGAATCTCTCTTTCTCCTCTAACTCACAACCTACCTGTGGGGCATAACCACTAACAACATTCAACATCACCCCTTCAATCTCTAACTTCAGACTCATCACCCTGTCTGACACTCTCTTCACCTCCAGAACATTCCTCACAAACTCCTCCTTCAGGACCACACCTACCCCATTTCTCTTACTATCCACACCATAATAAAACAGCTTGAATCCTGCTCCTATACTACGAGCCTTGCTACCCTTCCACTTGGTCTCCTGTACACACAGTATATCCACCTTCCTTCTCTCCATCATATCAGCCAGCTCTCTACCTTTCCCTGTCATAGTACCAACATTCAGAGTCCCTATTCTCAGTCCTACACTCTTACCTTTCCTCTTCTCTCTCTGTCTGTGCACTCTCCTCCCTCCTCTACTCCTTCGACCAACAGTAGCCCAATTTCCACCGGCGCCCTGTAGGTCAACGGCGCCGATGGCGGTCGTTGTTAACCCGGGCCTCGACCGATCCGGTATGAAATTCTTACTGACAACTCGCATGGTTAGATTTGGCAATGTTTTATGCCGAATGCCCTTCCTGACGCAACCCTCTCTATTTATCCGGGCTTGGGACCGGCACAGAAGTCACTGGACTGTGACCCCCATGGCTAGATTGCAGTTGAGTTCTTAACAGATGTATATTACAATTGTGTAGTGTAAATTTATATAACCATTGAAAAAGATATGTCTAAGTAATTGTTTTTTATATATATATATATATAAACAATTATTTAGACATATACATATATATATATATATCAAAAAAGAAAATAAGCACATAATCTTTCACTCTCACTCACTCACTCATTTTCTACCGCTTATCCGAACTACTGTACCTTGGGTCAGGACATAATCTCTGTTCAAAAATTTGCATACTTTTTGTTCTTCATATGGTGTGTTGCCCCCTTTAGCATCTATGATGGCATGCAGACTTTTGTAATTATTGTGCATGAGGTCCTTAATTCTCTCAGGTGGTGAAGCTTCTTGGCAAAATGCCTCCAGTTCCTGTTTTCTTGCACAAACTGCACGTTTGAGATCTCCCCAAAGTGGCTGAATGATATTGGCTACAGAACCTTCACCTTTTTCTGCTCTAGCCATTGGAGGGTCAACCTTGCCATTGTGCTTTGGATCATTGTCATGTTGGAACATCTGAAAGCGTCCCATGGTTTAACTACCTTGTTACGCAGGTTCAATGGCAGTTCATTTGTCTTCCCCATTGTGCAGTATCCAGTCAAGTCAGTGCATCACCTCATGGGTTGAGAAACTCACTGTCTCTTTTGCACTTTGCACATGCTGTCTCACATTTCAGTCGATTGCTGTTTTGCACAATACTTTACAATACCTCAGGTAACTGCTGCTATAATTCTAATGTGTTCATTCCAGTATTTCTGCACATGTAATATTGTTTGTACATACAGTATTTACACTGATATGTGCTGCTTTTGTGTATTGTCTTTTGTGTATTGTCTTTTGTCTTGTCTTGTCCTGCACAGTTTGCACAAGGTTGCACAGATGCACTTTATGTATCTAGGACTAACTTACTAAGTCCTTAGCTCTGCCTTTGTTTTATGTAGCACCTTGATCCTGGAGAAATGCTGTCTCATTTCACTGTGTACTGCAACAGCCATATATGGTTGAAATGACAATAAAAGCTTCTTGACTTGACTTGACTATTTATGCACAGAAACTATTTACAATTACAATGAGCTACAGGTGTGAAAACTTCCCTTTAATGGCCATTTAAACCTCTGTGTGTCAACCTGTGTTTATAATGCAGCCAAACATTCAAGGACATGTAAACTTTTGATCAGGGTTGTTTAGGCGATTTCGGTTATTATTGGGTTTTAAAAAGGAGTCAAACAACTATGTGATAAATAATGACCTCATTTTTAAAAAAATAATTCTATTATCAGTCATATTTTCCATATAAATTGCAATGTTTAACAATTTCTTTTTATACAAAACTATATATATAATACTATTATATAATATAAAATATCTTGGATCAAGTCAAAAAAATCTACTTATGGATATTTGTATAATTAGAATATAAATAGTTGTAATATTATCTATTACTTCATTATAAAAACAAAACAAAACATACAAACCATCAAATAGGAAATAGTCTCTTTCTATTGGCAGATAATTTTGTTCATTTCATGCAGTTGTCATTAGAATAAAGGAAGCAATATTATTCGCCAATGAAACTTACGTCTTCGCCAATAGTCTTTCATTTGGTTACCTGTAGTCTTCTCGAATAATAAGAAATACTTGTTAAATCTATATATTTGCAATATATGTTCACTTGATATTATTATATTTAATAATTATTATGTTATACTTATTATTATTAATAAGCTTATAAAGCAAAACAGTATGTTGGCTCTTACACAGGGCACACACACTCTCATTCACTCACACAATCACACACTACGGACAATTTTCCAGAGATGCCAATCAACCTACCATGCATGTCTTTGGACCGGGGGAGGAAACCGGAGTACCCGGAGGAAACCCCCGAGGCACGGGGAGAACATGCAAACTCCACACACAAGGCGGAGGCGGGAATCGAACCCCCAACCCTGGAGGTGTGAGGCGAACGTGCTAACCACTAAGCCACTGTGCCCCCCAATTTGAATTATTATTAATTAATTTTTCAAGAGGAACTTCTACTAGAGACACATGCACCAAAATCGGTTATGTCGTAGAACCTGGTCTAAAGTTTGTTGCCATTACTTTTCTAATACAGATACCGGTACTCATGGTACTGGGTCCCAAAGTGGCCTTTTTTTTGCAATAGAAACCTATTATAAACTTTGGAGGTTCATAACCCGGCCGAGCTTTTGAGCTATCTACACTAAACTCCGCCAGGTTCTTTAGGCTGTTACTCTGGACAAAACTGGTGTTTTCCCGCAGCCCCGCCCCCAAAATAAGCAAAATCAATAAGGAGGATAGTGTCACGTGTATTCGGGTGACATGAGCCCCCCACCATTAAGCAAAATCTAAAATTACCACAAAATGGACATGTGACACATCAAAACACTCAGCACAATGAGGGAAACTGCGTCACGTGTATTCTGATGACGTCACGTAATCTCACGTGCAGCCCCACCCCCTAAATAAGCAAAATCTAAAATTACCACCACAAAATGGACATGTGATATATAAAAACACCCAGCACAATGAGGGGAATTCGGGGAATGCATCACGAGTATTCGGATGACGTCACGTGCTTGAACCCACCCGCTTCTAAAAGTATTGGCACCCCAGCATACTTGCCAACATCAAAGTTTGTCACGACGAACTTTACAAATCTAGTTTTGTTTTTGGTATTTAAAATAGATACCCCATGGTTTTGCAATTTCATCTCTAGCACATCTGGGTTGTCTGGGTCACATGTTTAACATGGACAAGAATTTCAGCTCATAAAAATCGCACCAAACGAACATTTTGTTCAGTTCCAACAAAAACAGACTAGACTCATAATGTTACATAAAAATGACTACGTTTTGTCATATAGCACTTACACAGAGTCACTGTTTCCACCCCAACCCAGTTGGTCTTTTCCTATAACAGCACATCCTGTAGTGGTTTATATATATTTATATAACGTCATTGTGTAAGTGATTACACTTTTTTGGTAACCACAGACAGTCATCATAACATTTATAGGTGAGATTTACAATGCAAAAAACAATTAAAGTGAACTTGTTTACGTAGTCATCATATAGTCAACATATAGTCAACCAAAAATGATAAATTATTGGCACCCCTTATGAAAAGAGATCATATAATAGTGTATAATAGTTGTATTATAGTGTATAATAGTTGTGTTATAGTGTATAATAGTTGTATTATAGTGTATAATAGTGTATAATAATCGTGCTATAGTGTATAATAGCGTATAATAGTGTATAATAGTCGTTTTATAGTGTATAATAGTGTATACTAGTGTATACTAGTGTGTACTAGTGTATAATAGTGTATAATAGTCGTTTTATAATGTATAGTCGTGTTATAGTGTATAATAGTGTAGAATAGTGTATAATAGTCGTTATAGTGTAGAATAGTGTAGAATAGTCGTGTTATAGTGTGTAATAGTGTATAATAGTGTAGAATAGTCGTGTTATAGTGTATAATAGCGTATAATAGTGTATAATAGTCGTTCTATAGTGTATAATAGTGTATACTAGTGTGTACTAGTGTATAATAGTGTATAATAGTCGTTTTATAATGTATAGTCGTGTTATAGTGTATAATAGTCATTATAGTGTATAATAGTGTAGAAAAGTCGTGTTATAGTGTATAATAGTGTAGAATAGTCGTGTTATAGTGTGTAATAGTGTATAATAGTGTAGAATAGTCGTTTTATAGTGTATAATAGTCGTGTTATAGTGTATAATAGTGTAGAATAGTCGTGTTATAGTGTATAATAGTGTAGAATAGCGTATAATAGTCGTGTTATAGTGTATAATAGTCGTTTTATAGTGTATAATAGTGCATAGCCTTACCGACAGGTGGCGCTAATTCATATGATTAAAAGCTCATTCTAACGCTCTCATTACATGTCGTGGTTAATTCCTCATGTCTTATCTCTTGCTGTAACTGGAGTAAAGACTGATCTCGCTCTTTAAATATATTATAATTATAATCTGTTCTGTTTTAACTGTTTTTTAATTTTTTGTAAACGATGCTCAGTGATTATTCTGACTGATAGACGGCGAGGCATTTTGGTTAATATCATAAATAAATAAATAAATAAATAAATGCAGCTGTGTGGACGTCAATAAGACCCGATAAAACACGAGCGCGCTGTTCATCTGTTCTAATTCCACAAACCGTCACGCGCGCACCTCGACTCCGAACGGCTCGTGCGTTTCCCTTTAAAATCAGCTCGCGCCATCTGAACGCGCGGGCGGGTTCGACCTTAAACCAAAAAAAACGATTCCACGTTATTTAAGAGATTTCCTCTCGGCTGCGATCTTGCGTGTCACCAACGCGTCCGTTTTTATCACGTCGTAACGATTATTCGGTCGAAATCACATCCGTTCGACCTCGCGTACACTTTGTTTTGGTACGCGACCCCCCCGCGTGTGTGTTCACGATGGTACGTTCCAGCCCCCCATCTGTTCGCCTTGTTGTGAAATCGTGATTGAAGCAGATCCGAGTGCTGAAGTCCACCGGGTCGCGATGGCAACCGAGCAAGTGTTACTGTTCAGCTAAACAAAGTTCTATGGCACGACGAAACGACGCGTTATTACGGCTTGGGACGCACGACACTTAATGTGAGAGATACCGCGGTGTATTTTCGGAGTAAAAAGATGTCCCAGAGATTCTGTCGAGTTTCTGTGCAGGAGATCCAGTCTTGGTGGGAAGTCCCTGCCGTCGCACACTTCTGCTCACTCTTCAGGACGGCGTTCAACTTACCTGACTTTGAAATCGAGGTAAAATCTTTCTTAACAAATCTAAACTAAACAACTTCCATAAATCTCAAAGTTCTTTTTAAAACAGCCTGAAAGCGACCGGACTGTCGTAACGATTGTCTCGCGCGCACCTAAGCCTTAAACAAACCCTACGTTGCTCTATTTAGCTTTTTTCTGTCTCTAAACTCTTAAATCCGGGGTCGTGTTTACAATTCGTGCGTTTAAACGAGAAGTTAAGGTTCGGGGGGTACGTATGAGAGCAGAAGGTCCTTCCTTGGTGTCGTTTTTGTCACTTTATTTGTCGACAAAACAAAACCAAACCAAACTTAGCTTTAGCCTAACGAACATTCAAAGCAGTGACGTCACTGCTATTTGTTAAAGCCCTTGTTGTTGTTTGGTGCTTTAAAGTCTTATTGTTAAATGGAAAGTGTTTACAGGGTTTGAACTTCTTTTTTTGGTGCTTGTTTTTGTTTGTTTGTTTGTTTGTTTGTTTATCTGATCACATTCTTTTCAAACTAGATTTCAAACCTTATTCTTTCTGGATGATGACAATCACAATAATAATAATAATAATAATAACAATAATAATAATAATAATCACATTTATAAAGCTTTGTAGGTGCCAGGACACTTACGTGTTGTTTTAATAAAGTTGTTTGCTTTTAAATCTTTTTTTAAATATATATATATATATATATATATATATATATATATTTTTTTTCAGTCTTTAGCTTGTCGAGTCACTTCCCTTTTTTATTCTAACAGGTTTAAAGCCAAGTTCAGGATGAGTTTATTGTTAGTCATCAGCCAGGCTTTATTGTTCACGAGTCTTTTAGAGAGGACCGGGTGATTTCGGCCTAAATCTGACTCGTTTATAGGAAATTTTGCAATTTAAGCAAGTGCTAGGAGTTTTGTTATTTAGAAGTTTACACGTCTTGGATGCGTCGCTCGACCCCCTACTTTTATTCTTTCCTTCCTTTCCCACAACAGAGGTGTGAAACACACTTGGCATCTCTTTGTTGTTAAAAAGAGAGCATTGAATGAAGCTTTACACGTCACATGCCGATTCGTGTGTCAGGAACACTCCTTCAAGGACAAAGCAGACTGACGTTGTAGTTTGTAGTGTTTTGGTGATAAATTTTACAGCCAGAGCATCATCCTTTCTGTGTCGTGCGCTTTCGGGTCGGATGAAGATGTCGGGACTCGTCCTTGGCCAGCGATCACAAAACAATCCACACAATCCTGTCTTTCATTGGATCTTTGTGTTGGATCAAATCAGATAAGAGATAAGCGTACGTCTTGTTACAGCTAGTCTCTTGTTCGATCCTGGGTTGCTGTCTGTGTGGAGTTTCCTGAGTTCTCCCAGTGGTTGTGTGTTTTCCTCCAGGTTTTCACCATCTTCCCAAAACATTCTCGTATAGGGATTAGTGACTACATTTGACTCTAGGTGTGAATGAGTGTGTGTGCGATGTCATACTATGGTGGACCGGTGTAATTGACATACAGGTAACCATCATGTTTATATCGCTGGCTGCCATGACTTTTGTTATTCACGTATATTTTGTTAAAAACATGACTGCCCGAGCTGTAATTACGACGTCGTTGTGACATCCAGGCTCGTAAATATGACGTTTCTGACAGGCGGCAGAAGTGCTGACTAAAGGTGAATAGATAAAAAAAAAACCAAAAAGCAGGCTGCCAGAGCAGCGTGAAACAAGTATCTCATAGCACAATACATGGGTAAAGAAGCTGGGTTTAAAAACACACTGTTTCAGCAAACTTTGATCTCAGAGCCAAAATGGTTTAATTTGATTACATGCATCATCATTATCAAACAAACCAGACCAATGAGAAGGTTAAGAATGTTTCCTTGGCAACCTTTGGGATTGTTTCGGGATCAGAAACTAGTTGTGGTTTTGAGATGGGAACTGAAAAAGATACTAAAGAGAGATTCAGGGTGTTTTCTCAGAGTCAGGGCTTGTTTAATTCATCTTCGCTTCGGTTTACTTTGTTTCACGTTAGTAGAATCCTTCCTGAACCGTGACTCAAAAACAACTCTGGGTCTTGAGGAACGGATCTCTGAAGGCCTCCCAGACTAAAAAAAAATAGCATTTACACTTAATACTCTGCTTAATGCAAACAACGTCAGAGTTAGGGAAGTGATCTTGAAATATCTGTGGTGTTTTATAGGACGTGAATAAAGACTGTGAAGCAAAGATGTGAAACGTTGCTGAATTTTGGAGTTTATACAGAGATGTATAGTATGTAAAATGTGCAAGCGTTCCTGAACGTTGGCTCGCGTGTGCACTTTAACCGCACGTTATACCGTTCAAATTCCGATTGTCCTTTAAGTTTACAGTGAAGCAAATCGTCGCTGTCGGGCGGAAACCTCGTATGTCCAAATTTGGTCAATTTCATATTTTTTCACATATCGATGCTATTGGTCAGTCCCCACATGGGTCTGTAATTGTTTACAAGTTATTAACAAATCTAAAGTCTTGAAAATAGCTTGAGCGCAAATCTCATAACTCCATTGGACACTTCAACTGTCCACCTCTTCCTCACTCCGTGGGAGAGCTTCACGGCATATTTCTCCTCAAGAAGAGTCGCAACGAATCAACACGTCTTTCTGAGGTAAATGTCTTCAAAACACTGGGCTCAAAGAAAAAAAAATCTTGACCCCCGCTAGTTCTGGTGCTCGTCTGAGGACAGGAATTTAGCGCAAGACAATCCACTGCAACGCGGACTAAACCCTGTGCACTGCAGATAAGGTACGGCGTTTTTTTAATTTCCTGAAAAATAACGGTTTTGGAGATACGAGGATTCCGCCCGACAGCGACGAAGTATTTTTTTAACACAATGTTTACCTCATAATGACGGTCATTATTAGATATCGGTGTGTTATTCTTAAACAAACTCAATCTACGCATTTCTCTGGATCCTAAAGCACAAAATTTAAATAAAAAAAATTTTTTTGTCACAATCACAATTTATTTTGAGAATAGAATCATATAGAATAAAAATAGACCAAGAATAGAATTACTGTGAAAATAGAATTTAACTTCATGTAAAAGCAGTCGTGTGAAATTATGTACACGTTTTCCCCTCAATGTGAACAAACCGTAAAAAAAACAAGCGAAATATCTCGATATACGAAACTGCAAACAAGCATCGTTTTCCTTTCTTTATTTAACTAAAAACCCACCAGTTTGCAGCTAGTCGCTAATCCGCTTTAACGTTACAGTGTGAGATCTCCGGTGGTTGTTAACTCGCTCTCTGTCATCGGAAAAAAACGTCGTGTGACGTTCACGGAAAAACGTGTATTCTGTGGATTTTGTCTCAGTAACAATTGTAAGTCCTGATCACGCACCAACCGCTACCTAAATCCCGTCCAGCTGTCCTTCCTGTAACCTATCAGCTTAGTTCCTGTTGCGAGAAGTCTATTCTGAGCGCCTTGATTAAGATGTCAAGTGCAGGTCATTTATCGTCGTTAAGGGTCTTTTCATGTCACTGGACATAACGCCGGTAATCCCGCCATTGAATTAGGAGGTGCTGCCTGTTAATGAGGGCTGCAGCGTGCTTTATAGATAGTCCAGCTTATACATAACCAGTAAAAGGAAATAAGAAGTCTCTGAGGAGGCAGCGTTAAACCCTTTTTGATCTTGTGCCACGATTACAGGTTTTTCTGGAAAGGAAAGCTTGTTTAAGATACTAGTTGTACTGGTTTAAAGGAAGTGTAAACAAGCTTCATGGAAGTTGCGTATTTTTTTTTAAAGCGCAACATAAGGCTCGGTTTATCGATGGCAAGGGCAGCGGTGTGAAATGGGAAATGTGGCGTGTTACATAACCCTGTATTTTATTGCCTTTTGTAGTGTAGTTAGGTGGCGAACTGAAACTGTACTCCAAGGCTTTCAAGATTTCACATTCAGTGTCCTAGTGATGCAGTGTAGAAAGTTTAGATTTTGAATAATTTGCTTATTTTTTTAAGAAGCGAGTTCGGAGTGAGTCGTGCCACGAAATGTTGTTTTAATTTCTACACCTGTTTATTGTCTTTGATTTGAAACCTGGAACACACTTTGAAGCGTTTAGAAATAAAGGCATAACATACGAGCGAGTAGATTTTCATTGCATGGATTTGATGTGTTTGCTTATTTTGCTGTGTGTGTTTTCACTGCTGTGTGTGTTTTCGAACGCTCGGCTCTGCTGCTTAGTCGTGTTCTAGATTTAGTGTTGATTCTTTGAGCTGTGTGTGTGTGTGTGTGTGTGTGTGTGTGTATGTATGTGTGCGTTGTGTGATTAAACCATAGTTTTTGTGTGTGTGGTTTTACTCTTGAAAAATATCTGAAGTGTCTGTTAGAAGGCAGACAGAGCAGGACTTTGATTTCAGCACATACTGATAACCAGAGACTGCTTTAACAGACACAAAGCAGGATCCAGATATGAGCCACGTGTTTGATCAGCATCCAATGTCCTCACCCACTGTCCCCACCTATTGTCCTCACCTGCCTACTGTCCTTGCCCACCCAGCATCCTTGCCCACTGTCCTCACCCTCGGTCTTCACCCAATAGTCCCTATTGCAAAACTTTTTGCTTGAATATTGGACAGAAGTAAAAAGCATTTCACTGCATGTCGGACTCTGTATGTATGTGTATGTGACAAATAAAATTTGATTTGATTTGATCCTCACTCGCCCAGCGTCCTTACCCGCCGTCCTCACTCGCCCAGCGTCCTTACCCGCCGTCCTCACTCGGCCAGCGTCCTTTCCCGCCGTCCTCACTCGGCCAGCGTCCTTACCCGCCGTCCTCACTCGCCCAGCGTCCTTACCCGCCGTCCTCACTCGCCCAGCGTCCTTACCCGCCACCCTCACTCGCCCAGCGTCCTTACACGCCGCCCTCACCCGCCCAGCGTCCTTACACGCCACCCTCACTCGCCCAGCGTCCTTGCCCGCCGCCCTCACTCGCCCAGCGTCCTTGCCCGCCGCCCTCACCCGCCCAGTGTCCTTACCCGCCGTCCTCACCCGCCCAGCGTCCTTACCCGCTGAGCCTCTTTATACACTGTCCTTACCCTGTGTCCTTATCCACTCAACATCAAATGGGGAAATTACCATTTGTATGTAAAATAAATGGTTTCAGGGACATATGGCACCGTATAGCGTTTATATTTGGGGCTGAACATTATTTAAGGAATAAAATGTTTTGAGACATGCTGCTATAGTAAGGTAGTCAAATATGGGATATTGCACTGTATCCTGGTTCTTTGTTTAGTGTTTATTCCATTTACACCGTAGCAATTTGCCTACAGTAGTCATAATAAGTGAAAATTTACTCTTTATCCATTTATTGTAATGTAAAATTGTGGAACATTAGTCCCTATTGTCACTTACGTTACAGCAGCTATAAAATTTGTCACAGAGAAACCAGAAAGCCGTCCATCCTGAAAACATAACTGCTACAAAACACTGACACTGGAGACTCCTTCCCTCAACGGCAATCTCTTCACAGAATTCCCTGGAGGTTATATGGGCAGATTGGAGAATTCAGAAGTGCTCTGGAATAAACAAATCCTAGATTGGAAAATATATATATATATATTTTATTTTAACGATAATGTCTTCTAGGACGGTGTGATGAGTTAACGACCAATTCGCAGCTAGTTGCAAATTGGGTTTCAATGCGTGGTACGTGGCTTTGGTGGTTAAAAATATTCTTTCAGAGAAGCTTATAAATTGTGTTCTATATTTGAATAATTGCTCGACCTCGATAATAGGCTCTGAACTCCTGACTGAAAGGTCAAGAAAGGATATTCAGAAGAAATTTTCACCTTTCCTGGTACATTGTAAATGTCTTGTTGTTGGGGGATGTGGCGGTTAAGGTGCTTTAGACTACTCATCAGAAGCTTGTGAGATCAAGTCCCAGGCCCTTAAAGCGCAATTGCTCAGTTGTATAAAACGAGATAAAAACGTAAGTGGCTCTGGACGTGCCTCCTCAAGGACAGACGCGAAATTATCACTTTATTCTCGTCTAAATTTCGAAAAATACGAGGTAGCCACGTGGGTTGTTGTTGTTCTTTCACTGCTTCATGGTCGAGGTAGAGTAGATCCACGTGTAAGAGGATTCTGTGTGTGTGTGTGTGTGTTGATGGAGGAAGCTTGCTTGAATTTTGATTAACTGATACATCTGACCACTTCCTGATAGCGGTAACCTCCATAGACCAGACTTCAGGAAAAGACTGAGGTTTTATCTAAAATTCTAGATTGCAGAATAACTACTTCTATGAGCGAGCTATAGATTATGGAAGTCCAGGTATGTAAGAATAATCAGAATCTTTCACTTTTCCCAGACGTTAAAATAATCTGGTCTGCTTTTTTTTTGTTAATTCAGCGATTATTCTTTCAGCTTTTAGAAGATTACAAAGAAAGTCATTAATTGTTAGCTGGCTCATTTATAAACATAGCTAATGCAATGCAAGACCTTAATGCAAGATCATGGACATTTACGTTCAAGTGTTTTCCGGCGTTGAGCTCGAGATCGCTTCGTTCCAAGTCAGCTAATGTTCCTGTAACGTCATGTCCTGAAGCATTTCATTCCTCTCATACGACAGATAGCATTTTCAGTCATTGAAGAACAATAGCTCATACTGTATAAAAGTAAGAGTTTAAATTTAGGAGTACAGCATTGTATGAGTCGTTTTATACGAAAATGATCTCATTAAAATACTTATTTTTTTATTCTTATTTTCAACTTTTATTTCGGTTTCATATTGTCCAATTACACAATGCTTACGTAATCCGATCGGATCTATAACGTACACCTGAACGGAAGAACGGAAACGTGACGATTTGCTTCACACCGTTCTCGTCCGTGGCATAAGAAAGTCTTGCTCAGCAAAACAGACGATCGATACTCGCACTGTCGGAGCATTCGTGCACTGGAACTGGACTCGCTGTGTTTTCTAAACACAGTAATCCCGTTTCCTGGAGGCCCAATAAAATGGCTCCTGTCACATTGTTCCCTGGTTACACTTCACCGTCACTCTCCGCATCTCTGCTCGCGGGAGACAGTAGCTCGGCAGGAAGAGGCCCTGATCGCCCAGGCTATCTCCTCGCTCTTTGTCTGAGCTGAACACGCTTGATTTCCCAGCACTGTAGCTGTGAAACGAGCCCTAAAATCTCCCCCCCAGGACAGGGGCTCTCAGCTGTAAGGAGGGGAGACTTCAAAAACTGGGGGGAAAGGAAAAAAAAACTTCCCTGAAAAGACCTCGAATGCTCCAGAATACGGTAGCGTATCATACCGGACTGTACACACCCCCCTTGCCAGGAAGTTTACCCTGTTCTTTGGCACAATGGAGTTGGTTTTGTCGCCTGACATTTTCGTTATGTCTTAATCAGGGCCAGTGGTGTAAAGGGGCTAGCGGGGCTAAAACCCGCCCTCCCGTCTTTCAGGGATGTAAAAAGACACCAATGTTTTTAGACTTTGGTGGAACTCGAGCACAACAGGATGGTGTGAAGATGTGAGAAGCAAAGCTACGAGCCCACGCCCATGTGCCACGCCCACTTGATCCATGTTGACCTCTTGTCAAAATGAACCCGTCCTAATAAAATCACCATTCCATTTGGAGTTATCTTTGACTTCTTTGACGTCTAACCATTTTCCAAGCCTTTATTAGTCCATCATCATAATCATCTACCACGTTAATTACCTACACACCAGCGCACATCTGCGAACGAGATTAGGCGACGCGATTCCCTCAGCACACTCTTCAGACTTTCGCTTGTCAAGCTGTAGCTCATTTACGCCCGTCATTACTGACTTTTCTACCTGGATCTGTGGATAATTGAGGTCGCCTAAAGAGCCCTAATTATCACTTCTCTTTAGCGATCACATCGGTTATTGTGAAAGTGCTCATTAAAGACATTTGGTCATTCTGTGTCGAATCACAGGGGCACAGTGCACCACCTGTCAAGGAGCTCTGAGCCTCCTTACATCACATCACCATCACGCCAGAAATCCTAACAGCGAACAGGAACATGATCTCATTCCCTATAAAAATCCCACAATGCACCACAAAAAAAGCAGGGAGCAGCCATGCTCACTACGATCCCTTACTGTAAATGACGTCAGATTTGAAGCTGAAGTGTCTCCGATTAGGGAAAAAAATGCTTGTGTCGTATTTTTTGCCGGTAATCGAGTCTTCAGTGAGTCAGGGTCGTTAGCAGAGCCCATAGTTGGCGCACTAGCTACCTTCTAACTTTGTCAACACGTTGCATGCTAATCAAGTGGAAAACACGTTTGTTTGATTTACATTTTATGCGCCACACTTCGTATCGACTTTTTAACAAATTATCCGCACATGCTAACCGTACTAGCTACAAACACGCTCCTGAGACACCAGCGATCTCTGCTACTTCCTTTCCAAGCTTTGTTTGGCTTTCTGTTGCTCTCTCACTCTAATGCCCCTTTTCCACCGAGGCCGTTTGAGTGCTGGTTCGGAGCCTGATTTAGAATCAGTTCTTTTTTTTCGGCAGCCAAAGCACCGGCTCTGAACCAGGAAAAGTGGTTCTTAAGTAGCACCAAAACGTTGCTGGTTTAGACTTAAGAACCGCTTGCGTCAGGGGCTGTGGGCGGGGCTACTGTTAGCGCATTTGATAATGTACCTTAAGTATACTAATGTTTAATACACACTTACTTTACCGCAATATGATCTGTTATCAGCACACGATAGTAAGTAGCTACATGCTAAGGCTAACTTTTTTTCTGTGTTAATGATAAAATAACGTTATGTACTTTCTCGATTATAACCTCCGTTTATACAGATTACATGGAGCTGCACGTACACGTTGGATTCGCCGCATTTGGATGCCAATGTAGGTTCACAAAGCCATGAGCATTAACAGTAAAGCAACATCCGCCATTGTTGTTGTGTTTGTGTTCGCCAGTGGAACCAACTTTGAACCAGCACCAGCGCTAGCTTCTTTTTGGTGGAAAAGGGGCATAAGAGAAAAAACACAAACAGCCGTTTTTGACCGGGTGTCAGTTTTCCATACGGGTTTTCTCATCCACTATAAACATTTATCCCGAGGTTTAAACCTTACCTTTATTTTGGTATCATGTTCTACATCATTTGCAAGATTCAGTACAAGTAAGAACGCGAACTGGACTGTCGCACGTTTAACACCTTAAAAACATCCAGCTCTCGTTTTTGATCGTCTTTGCAAACCTGATGTCGGAAGACGTTTATAAGACGCTATCAGATACGTTCATCTAGGTCATTTTTTTTTTCTCCTGACTGTCTGGAGAGCACCCTTTATTGCCCCGTGCTCTCGTGAACAGTGTGTCAGGAGTGTTAGCGTGTGTGTGTGTGTGTGTGTACGTGTGGGTGGGTGTGTGGGTGTGCTTTCTGCATGTGCTGAATAGGCCCTCATTCACGATGCTTCTCACACACTGCTGCTGCTCCAGCTCTGTCCCTGTTGGCATCACCATGACTAAGTCACAGATGGTGGCTCTTTCTTTCTTTGCCTTTCTCCCCCTGGAGGGTGGAGGTGCTCCTGCCTGGGTGCTGCAGTTCATCTGGGCCTTCTTTTCTTCCAGCCTCTCCACGGCCTGATTGTAATAAGAGATTTTGTCTGTAGTCTGGCAGAGCAGCAGTTTTGTGTGTGTGTGTGTGTGTGTGTGTGTGTGTGTGTGTGTGTGTGTGAAGCAGGTGGATTGAGCTGAAAGTAAAGGGTCTGTGTCTCCAGTTTCTTTCTTACTCGAATTGCTTACATTATATTTTCATTCGAAAACAAGACAAGACGTCACGCAAACGTCTTATCTTTCGCTGGAAGTACACGACGATCTGAATTATTATCTGTTACTTCCGGAATGCTTTCAGTGAAATTTCACGGGAACGTCTGACTGTCTTTTACATCGCGGCGTAGTGAGATTGTAGTTTTGTTTAATAATAAGCATGCACAGCGACCAGGAAGAGAACGGTTACATTTTCTTCTAAAGTTTTCCAAACGACAGAAAAATGTTCTCGCTATTATCGAGTTGAATCCAGACGACGCCGGAACCATCCGAGGCCAGGGGTTCATCTGACCGCGCTATCAGGATGGGATCGGTGTCGTACTTGCTCTCACAACAATCAAAGCAACTCAAGCCAATCATCAGTATCTGACAACTCGCGTATGTGGAAGAAGGAGACTGTATTGTTTCATAGCTGCCTCGTGATGCCGTGACTTCCTGTACTGGATGAAGCAAGACACCTTCAACTCCTTTCTTGCTGACTGTTTGTGTGATCACAAGGCATTGAACGAGAAAATCAGATGAGCCAAGTTTCCTGTGCTCAGACACGAGTTGTTCTGTTGAATCGGTTTACTTCGTCGTTCTTATTCTATTCGGATGTTCAGCAAAACAGAAACAAGCTAGTTTCAGTTTTCGCTTACATTTCAGCAAAGGTTGTTCCCTCGCTTGCATCCGCTTGTCACTAATGTCACTAATACCCCTTTTCCACCGAGGCAATTTGAGTGCTGGTTCGGAGCCTAATTTAGAACCAATTCTTTCTTTTTTGACAGCCAAAGCATCGGCTCTGGACCAGGAAAAGTGGTTCTTAAGTAGCACCAAAACGTTGCTGGTCTAGACTTAAGAACCACTTGCGTCAGGGGCTGTGGGCGGGGCTACTGTTAGCGCATTTGATAATATACCAATGTTTAATACACTTTTAGTTTACCGCAATATGATCTGCTATCAGCACACATGATAGTAGGTAGCTACATGCTAAGGCTAACTTTTTTCTGTGTTGATAAAATAATGTTATGTACTTTCTCCATTACAACCTCTGTTTATACAGATTACATGGAGCTGCACGTACATGTTGGATTCTCCGTGTTTGGGTGTTAATGTAGGTTCACAAAGCCATGAGCATTAACAGTAAAGCAACATCCGCCATTGTTGATGTGTTTGTGTTTGCCGCTGCTGCGCTAACGTTGCTGTGTAACGTGACATGTATACAGTGACGTCAGACTCGGCTCTCTAGCCGACGGAAAGGCAAACCGGTTCTTAGAAGGTTCGCCAGTGGAACCAACTTTGAACCAGCACCAGCACTAGCTCTGAACCAGCACCCGGTTCTTTTTGGTGGAAAAGGGGTATAGGTGAGGAACAGGTAAACACAAAGCACTGATACCGGACACTCCTTCCGTATATCTTACACAAATATCTGCTGACACGAAGCCGTGTCAAGAAAACACATTTTAATAGATTACAATAAAGAAACAAGGAAACACGTCCTTGTGTACGAGCTGTTATTAAAGTTACCGTAACTGGAGCGCATTATTATCACGTTACAGCGTTCTGACAAATCAGATTTGAGAATTCGACCGCACCGCTGTATAAATTTCTGCACATGTCCGGATGCCTCTTTTGCTTAGTCGCACCACCTCTATCAAATGAGCCACATGTAAAAACAGATCTTTTTCAGTGTAAAGAAAACACACTCGCTTGATCTCGACTCACGAAGATATAATACCTTTACACTCGTTTACAGCCGTACAGAGTTGCATTGTAATTATTCACTCCCCTCCCCCAGGCGTGATTGACAGGTGAGGGAGGCAGTACATGCATCAGATGGCTTCACATGGGGAGTTGGTCATGGGTGTGTGTGTGTGTGTGTTGGGGGGTGGGGCACACACTCCTTAGGGTTTGTTTCAGCCGCCTCTATTGTTTCCTCTCCCTATGGCTCCCTGTCTCTGTCTCCAGCAAACACACAACATGCTCTCCAGGAGTTTGCAGAACAGGGAGTGAAACTGGAGATGGAGTCATGGTTTAGTTTACTGATATCGGTTTTGTGCTAATCTGCTGTTTGGGGGCTTTGGTAACTGTGATGCAGGAACATGCCGGGTTCGAGATAGACGAGAAGCCTTGCACGTCGTCATGGGCTGCACCTTGGGCTTCTCTTAGACAGCTGAATGTGATAAAGGGGGTTGTGTGTGTGTGTGTGTGTAGTGGTGGGGGTAAGCAGCAAGTGTGTTACCCCACAGACCCTTAAGTGTTTAGCTGTTGGGTGTTGGGAAGCCTGAGCTCAGTGCAGTACGTGACACAAACATAGATGTGGGGAGGGGTGTGTGTGTGTCTGCATGTGTGTGTGTGTGTTGGGCCTGTTGTATTGATGTACTTGATGTCTATGTGCTTTGAGAAGCTGATTGAGTAAGACTGGAACAAAAGCTCAGCAAGAGACACTCATCTGCTCTTGGGAACAGTTGTTTGGAGAGACGCAGACTCACAGGGTGCGATTCCTCTGATGACATGTTAGCCAAACAAATTCTTTTATTTAAGTTACAGTTAAAAAAAAACATTTTATGTTTACTTTTAAACAGCTTGTATGAACAGTTACTCACTGTACGCTGTAGCGGAAAGACTTAGAGGAACACATCCTAGCTAAGTCTCCTTACTTTAAAGGAAAAGTATTCATTACTATTTGTTTACTTTGTTTAAGATAAACCTCCGTAGTCGATCCGCCAGACCGCGTTTCGATGTCCGACGCCTCCGCCATAAAATTCACCAAGCACATCTGTAGCCTGAGACCTAATTACTTTTGTAAAAGATATGGGGAAAGGACACCCAGACACATGGCTATGTCTGCTTCATATGCTTAGAAAGGAAGTGGATACGTGTGGCACTTTTTCCTGTGTTGACAATTAACTCCTGTTGAAGCTAATGATCCTCACTGAAAAGTTCTGAGCTGCGATTTCAACCTCAGGAAGTGTCGGCCCACCCAGCCTTGACATTGACTCAGGTCTTTTTTTTTTTTTCTCTCTCTAATTATATCAGAGCCTTTACGCTGCGTTCAGATGAACCTTTCCAACCTCCGACTAGAAGAACCAAAGAAATCACTGCCTCGGTCAGAATTCCTACTTAAATGTTGGAAAGGGTTCCTCAACCCAGAGTTTAGGAGATCAAGATGGCTTGACTTTGCTTCAATTTTCACAATACTAAGGTCACGACTTTTAATTCCCGTCGTATACGCTGAAGAAAACACCCACTTGAAATCTCTATTCGTCTATCTCTAATCTCTATCAGTTCCTTTACAAATCCAAATTAAGCCCAAGTAGCGACTGTGTACCAGTCAGAATTTAGAACACTTCAGTGGACTTTTACTCAAGTTATTTGGTTCCTACAACAGGCAGTATACGACGTGATCATGTGACCGTCTCACGATCAAAGGCAAAGTGTGTTTTTTATACAGAGATCACATGGACCACGCAACTTCATTGTAATTACTACAGTTACGACCACAAAGGTGGGTCGGGAAATGTTATCCCATCCGTGGATAGTCTTTTTGGAAGTAAGCGAAATCTCAGTATTTTGTTGTATTCTGGCCTGTGGTTGTGTTTGTGCCGTACTTGTTTCAAAGTGTAACCCCGACGTGCCGAGATCTATTACTAAGTATAGATATTTCCTCCTCCTCTGCACACAAAATCCGGCATGGCAAAAGACTTGGCTGTGGAGGTTGTTTGTTCGGAAGGAGGGGGAAGTTTTGCCAAGGGAGACAAGTCTTTACATGGTGGAGATGTCCCCACCCATCCCCCGTATTCCTCTTAAGTAGCAACGGCTGTTAACTGCACCCCGCCATCTGTAGTAGGCCTCTGGTGTGCATCAAGAACTGATACCAGGAACGTTTTGCTTTCGGCTGGCCTTCGAGGCCTCAAGGACTGCTGACACAAGCCAAGCAAAAATGCCTGATCAACTGTTTTTCAAGGCAGGTTGAGCACTCTGGGGTCATTTCGTGTTTAGGGGTCATTCGCCTGCAGCAGATGAAGCTGTCGGCTTGGAGTCGCTCGCTGTCACAGACCGTAAAACCGAGTCAGCTTCTGTGGTTTGTAATGTAATGTTTCGATTTCTTACCAGGACCCTGAAGCTTAAAGATGATGATTATAAGCTTAAGTCATTTAGGTGACATAATACTATAATGATTTTGGGTTGGATCAGATGCCTGTAAGTCCACAGTGAAGCTCAGAGAATTGGAATCACTTAGATGAGATTAAACTGTCGTTGTCCGTAGTTCAAGTACATAGCCGATTAAAAAAAATCAGGTACGTGTTAGCCGAACATCCCATTCCAGATTTCCCAGATAAGCTCCACTCTTCTGGGAAGGCTTTCCAATAGGTTTTGGAACATGGCTGTTGGGATGTGGAGATTTCTTTCAGATACAAGAGCATTAGTGAGAGAAGGCACTGACGTGGTGTCGAGTTGATCTGCCGCACAGTATCGCAGTTCATCCCGAAGATGTTCAGCAGAATAGAGCCAGACTCAGGGTTCTGTGCCGGGCACTCGACTTCTTCCACTTCAACTTTAACCTCCACACCGTTTCTTCATGGAGCTTACTTTGTGCACAGGGCATCGTCATGCTGGAACAGGTTTGGGCCTCCAGTGAAGGGAATTTGTAATGCTACAGCATGCAGACATTCTATAGCATCGTGTCAGCCGTGTAGTAGATGTGAATAAACATAAATCGACAGACATCGAGGAAAATACACGGTTCATATGGGGCTCGAACTGTAGGTAGGCATGGATCCAATCTAATATTCTGTATCGGTATCGGAAGAAATGCTGGGGAAAAAAACGAACAATCGTCAGAAGCATTTCTGCTTCTTGGGGACATTTGCTGCTTGACTGCCAAACTCAGCTTAAATCATTTGTCTAACAACATTTTGGGTAAATAAACCATCATTAGGGAGCTTTTATGGCTTTCTTGGCATTGATGCTTACTTTGGACTCTGAAGCAGCCATGTTTCCTGGCAGCCTAAATGGCAGAACTCCAGGTCTGATCTGAAACCACCTGTGTCTTGGACAGGTGTTTGGTCTTAGTCCATGATGTGGATTGTTGTGCGGCACCGGAATAAAAAGTTGCCAGTTGGCCAGAAAGATAGGAGCGAAAAACGTTTTAGAAGAGTAAAATTAGAAGGGATTTTTAGCTGTTCGGAACAATTATGGGGACGGATTGCCCTAAGACCTTGTTTAGAGAATCAGCTGTGAAAGCTGGAGAAATAAGACAGCATTTAGTGACGTGTTCTTTTGACTCAGCTCAGTTTAATTTTTTTAAATAAAATAAGAAAGTTAACAGATTTAAGTAGAATTAACATTTCATTAAACAATTTGTGAATATTACTTATTTAGTGCTACTACTACTACTACTAATAATAATACTAATAATAACTCTACCTTAAGGAGTTTCAAGCCTTTATCTAAGGGGCTTTTTACACCTGGTCACTTCATGCGTTTTCTGTGATCAGATAGCTATCCGATGGTAAAAAGACCAGGTCTAAATGCCATCCGAAACGTTTTGGAGACGAATATAAATCCGACGGTTCAAACCACTTCAGGAGGTGGTCTGGGACGCATTTCAGATGAAACTGGACAGGTGTAAATGAATGTGGTTGTTCAAGCCACATACGTCAGTGCTATACTCCTCCCAAATGGAAGTACGTCACTCACAATTGACTCACGAGTCGTGCATCGCTGTTAAGTAAATGTTATTTTTTTAGCATAACCGTCGTAACGAGTTTTTTCGTCTTCTTTTTGATCGCATTCTGAAAACCGCGTACACCAAAGCGTGTTCCGTTTCAATTACCCCGGAAACGAGGTCAAATATATTTGCATTTTGGGCGGGAGTAGAAAGATCGGATTGATATCCGATCCGCCGAGACGTATCCGGTGATGTAAACGGAACGTAAATGTAAACGGAACAGTTTTAACAAATCAGATAGCTATCGGATCAGAGAAAACACACGAAGTGACCGGGTGTAAAAAGGCCCTCAGATACAGCATGTGGTCATGTACTCGTCAATTTCTCTACAGCGTTAATTTAGATTTAGTAACCGGTGTGATCACCGTTCAGGCAGTTCTTTTGTAGTCTGGCTTGACCTATACATCAAACTGCCCACTTCAGTGTCCTGTAGGCTCGCAAGGCGTTGCGGGACCGGTTAGGTTTAAATTTCCAGCTGTTGAGGGAGAGTCGGCTTGTGCGGAAGAAAGAGGCCAATGCACACCACATTAATTCCCTCCTTTGCCATCTGAGCTGCTGAATGGCACTTCAAAGCCGGCGTGCGGTGGTGCTAATCCCCCACAGCCGGACTCAGGTTTGAAGTGTGATCAAAGTACAGCCTTCACTGATATATGCGCTCTCTTCAGCTCATTGGTTGTCAGGGGACCAAGAAGTGTGTGTGAGCATGACTGAGAATCTGAGGAACCTTTCAGGAAAAAGGCAGAAGCAACGCAACACTCTTGACCGGCTCCAGACTTTTACCGACGTGGCGGGTCGTTTCAGCCCGTCGGCTTTCTCGGGCTCCGTCGAAGAAGAACCGAAGTAATTAATATTCATTCTAAGCAGTTCTAATGAGAGGCAGCCCCTGATCCACAGGAAGTGGATGTGAAGTGGGCACTTTGAAGCGAAGGCTTGAAGTAAAATGTCATGATGTGAATATAAATTCTGCAATGAAAAGGGTGTGTGATTACCGCAGGATCACGACCTTGTTTTTGTTGCTCCCAACCCACTTGACAGCCACGCCGGTCACCTTTCAAACTCAATCCCACACCAATTGACTCCTTCAAATAAGACTCTGACACATCCATTCTTTCTTGTGCTGGACACCTGAGCGAGCAGATCGATAGCTTTTAAATTGCTCATTAAGATCCTCCCAGGAAGTTCAGTTGGCTCAGCATTTGTAGACAGTTGGTGTTTTCTTTGTCAGGGCTTGAAAATAAAGAGTCTGTGGATTTTTTTTTTTTTTTTTTTCCTCTCTCACCCTAAGCACAAACATATGTCTCATCATTGTTTAAGCTCTCTCTCTCTCTCTCTCTCGCTCTCTCGCTCTCGCTTTATGTGTGTGTGTTTTTATCCTGCTGATACCATCCTTCGGGTTTTTCATGTCTCTGTGTAGCCAGGAGGTGTGTTAGGTGACCTCTGGCAACCCTGGCTCTTTCTGCAGAGAGGTGACAATCTGCAGCTCAAGTGAATCACACAACGAATTGAGGTCTGCCCTTGAGTTAATGTTGGAGTGTCACTGCGCTCAGGAAAGGGGGAGGATGTCTGGGGCTGAGGTCAAAAAGTACGCTCTGTTGCCAGAGGAACCGAGTAGCAAACTTGAGTCCTTGAGACAGCGTCCAAAGAACTCCATGTAGTCGGTATGCTTCATCTTGCGAAGGCGAAAGCTAAATGAAATGGACATGGGGCCACAGGGGATGGGTGGAGGGGGGTAGAGTGTGGATTTGCATATCTGCCCTCTCAGCTATCGTTCAGCAATGCATTCTGGGAAGGGCGGTGCTCGGATGCAGGGGAAGGAGGTGGATTGGTAGCTGTGACTTTGGGCTCCTTCTGCTGCCAAGTGTTTTGGCTTCGTTTTCTTTCAGCACGTCCAAGTTTACTCTCCTGCTTATTGCCGCTTCATAAAGCCTGAATAGCGAGCGCACAGCGCCGGGCCGGAGAAGGGTCAAGGTTGAACTTGAACCTCAGCTGCAGGAACCTTGCTGAGAGCCTTGAGGCATTTCTTCTAAACCCCGACTCGAGGCTGTGGAACCAAAACGGAAGATATTATGATTAATTTCCTATAACAACATGTCCTGGAGTGTTTTATTCCTCTTGCACCACATTAATTTGCAATTCCTTTTTTTTTTTTTTTAGATAATCGATGAAGCAAAACATTTTTTTCATGGTACCGCTTGAGTTGTAGCAGCTAATAATGTAGTATTACATGAACACTGATCATGTAACGATTGTTCTTGCACTCGTTTTTTTTTTGTTTTTTTTTTTTCTTCCTCTCCTTTCTCTCGAAGTTGAACCAAAAATGCATATTGTCATGTTACCCATAAAGTGCAGAGTCCTCTGTCCCGAAAACTTTTCCATGGCTCAAAACATACCGAGTGTTGACACGCCGTGGACCCGGTGACTCGTTCCAGAAATATCGTAAATGTAAATAAACAGAAAACCATAGAATTACAGTG
Organism: Tachysurus vachellii; assembly: GCF_030014155.1. Lineage (NCBI taxonomy): Eukaryota > Metazoa > Chordata > Actinopteri > Siluriformes > Bagridae > Tachysurus > Tachysurus vachellii. Next base: position 3,275,479 of record NC_083472.1, on the reverse strand, counting down.
GTGAATGTCCATGCACTATGGACTGAATGGATAGATGGATGGATGTGTAAGGAGTTAAGAAGATAATATTAATATAAAAATAATGAAATGGCTGGTATTGCTGTTCAAGAAAGTGGTATAAAGTGAGTCACTGTTCTGTGTTGTCCATGTCCTCAGCCTCCAGACAATCCAGATTTACAGGATGCCTTTATGATACAGATGTAACGTGTTGTTATATGTCAGTGTCCCTCATCTTATAGTCTGTACTTCTAGTCCATGAACTGGAATGTCTAAACCTCAGTTACTGCTGTCGAAACCCAGGAACTCTACCTTGGTCAGTGTTAATACTTTATAGAGGTGAATCACCGCATCTTAAAACGGGACAATCCTAGTCGTTAAACCCGATATGTTCTCATAACTCGGTAAAAGCGGTGCTTGTAAAATTGTCTGACCTCTGCTCCCTGCTGCTCTACGTGTTAGGAGCTGGAAGAAGCGCTGCTGAAACAGGACGGAGACTTCCTCTCTGAGCTCGTCTGCTGTCTCCTGCAGGGATGTTACCAGCGAAGCGACATCACGTAAGTTGTTTTTCTTATTCATTTTAACAGCTCTGTGTCTGCTGGTTTGGAGGCTTGATATCACTTTTGCATACTTCATCAGCACATTTGAAGAATGCGTCATGCCTCGCGCAGTCATTCGGGCTGACTCACCACGTCGTTGTGACATGCTCAAACTGTCTGCCGGTTTGCCTGGGGCAGCTTTAGCCCCCGTTTCCTTAAATGGGTGTTTTAAATGTGGTTAAGTCAGCGCTGTGATAAATGGCTTGATCCTTCAGGGGCATACATATCTCATCAGGTAGAGTAGCATCTATAGCTACGTATCACAGGTAGAAATGACCCCGCTGGCACATGTGGTTAACAGGACGGCAGGATTTATTGGACCGGACAGCTGCTGGGCCCTGGCCTTTTCATCCACACACACTTGCTGAGCGTTCCAGAGGAGGAGGAGGAGGAGGAGGAGGAGAAGGGAGAAAAAGACAGAGGGAGTGATAGGATAGTGGGGGGCCTGCAGCTGTGTGTGAGTGCATTCTGCTTTCCCCAGATAAGCCCATTCTTTCCCTCCGTTCTGCTCCCTTTCTTGTCTGCGTTAAGGCAGGGTTCACCCCTGGCCTGGCCTCTTGTTTCTGTGCATCCTAGCAGGAACTCCAGCTCTCCTTGCTCTCGGATGAAGCCAAACAATGTGACCCAGAACTAATGCTTGTTTGCCCAGTCAAAACCAGTGTGATAATGGAGCCAAGTAGACAGTCGTCGTATCTTTTCTGGGCCTTTCAACCCCTTTAACCATATGCATACATTGCTGTTCATTTGTTCAGAAAGAAAAAGATTCCTTTCAGATAAATTGAGATCGAGTTGTTTAATGCTTGGTCTGGTTGCTGTACTAAGCATGTACATGTAAGCGTAAAAGTTCCAACCCCTTTAAAACCCTTGGTTTCCTCTACTTTTAGAGTTTAGCAACAGAAAATATTAAAGCGTCATACATCATACCATCCTTTCCACCCTGAGAGCGTGGCCAGTGGAAATCTTGTGGACTCACGATCACAGACGGCTCCGACCTTCTTTGGATTCGAGCTCATAATCATCAGAACATCAGGCAAACATAATCGCATTTTACCAGGTTGAAGCTGATTTAAAAATGGGACTGATGTATCATTAGGACAGAACAAAGCATTGGTTGGATGACTGGAGTCTCACTTGGTTCTCCTCACGACCATGTAGGTTTACTAAAAGCTCTTTGGTGTCCTTGTTCCTCCTGAGTGCACGCTGATGGGTGGATTACTCTTGGATTAATCACCCCAGGTGTAAACATACATGCGAATATGTGTGTGTTTGTGGTGTTGTGCATTATATTGGTGTCCTATCTAGGGCATATTCCCAACTCATGCCCACAGCTTCCAGGATGGTCTCTGGATCCACCACAAACCCGACCAGGATAAAGCTCTTACTGAGGATGAATGAAGAACTGTATAAATAGCAATAAAGTGATGTTTGGCCATGATAGATTTTCATGCAAAATAGGAAACAAACACAGCTAAATACTTAGCTAAGTAGCTTAATACCGTACATCTCATACCTCCTGTCAGGCCTCAGGCTTTCCGCAGATATTTGGAGGACATCATCAACTACCGCTGGGAGCTGGAGGAGGGAAAACCAAACCCTCTGAAAGAGAGATGTTTTGAAGAGCTCCCAGTCCGCACACAGGTGGAGATCCTGCACAGGCTGTGCGACTACCGTTTAGACGCCGCCGACGTCTTCGACCTCCTTAAGGTAAGGTTAAAGCTGTGCTTAAATTAACACATCCTTGATTAAAAAAAACAGACTTCACAGAGAGTTTCATGGAGATAAGAGTTATGGATAAGATAACTGACAACTTTTTATTGGTACTCTACAAAACTAAAGGCACCAGAAAACCCGTATTTTTAATTGGAAATCGGTTTTAAGAGTTCTGATGATCAACATCCGATGATGCTTTGCACTTGATCTTTTTTTGGTCACTTGATGTGCCACACAGAACGGATTAACAATCAGAAACAAAAAAAAAAGGCTAACCTAAATGTCTAACCAAGTTTTGTCCAAAAAGATTTAATTGATCCAGCTTATTAATGCTCGTTTGTTTACTTGGTAGTAATTATGGTGGTAGTAATTAATCACTCTCCATACAATGTTTGGCTGGAATTTGAAAAATGGTTTTCCACAAAGACTTCATTTCAGTGCATGGATATATTTTTTTATAAAACCATGTGAAAACTATGACCTCTATTAACCCTTGTATGTTGTTCGTATTTTTGTTACCCAGCCAGTGTTCGTGGGTCTGTTGGACCCGCTGCATTTTTGGGTTTTTAATTCAACATAATCAAAAATTTGATGTTAAAATACTCTACAGATGTTTACTTCATCCCAATTACAAGCAACATATAAACAGCATATATGGTTAATATTTGCACTTTACCTTTATTACATCACATTTTTTAATTAAAGTGCTACTCGTTTTTTGTTGTATTTTAATAAAATGTAAAAAAAAAAAAAAGAAAAAGAAAGTCAAATTTAATCAAGTTATGAGTGGGAAAAAAAATCAACAAATCTACAAGGAAGCAAAGTTTTTCAAAACTATTGATGTTTGTGAACATGGGTCCCACAGACCCGAACACCATACAAGGGTTAAATATGTATCAAGTGAACAACACGTTATTTCTCCGCTAATACACATTCTCACTTTTGTTTAACTGAATTATTTCTTTTTCCTGACCTTTTATTTCAGGGTCTAGAATCAGACAGCTTGCGTGTTGAGCCTTTAGGTCAGGATGGACACGGTGCCCTTTACTGGTACTTCTACGGCACCCGCCTGTATAAAGAGGAACCCGTCAAGAAGAAGCTCGGGTAAGCGTAAGGGACAGCGGACATGAGACTTTTATAACAGATTATTTAATACGGTGTTCACGTGAACGGTGTTGTAAAAACGTGCTTCTGCTTCTGGTGATTTGTCTGGCAGCGAAATCCCTGAAATAAGAGCGCCTGAGAAAAAACGGAGGGGAAGACCACCGAAAAACAAGCACGGAGACTCGTCACCAGTGTAAGACTTCCTTCTTTATTCCTATTCATATGTACATAAAATAACTGCGTCGAGTTAATGATCTCCTGAGATAAAAGTGAACCTAGGCTGCTGTTCTCAACTGTCAGCGCAGTCCTATGCAAAGCAGCTCAAGGTCGATTGAATCGGGCAGGTTTTAAATAAGTCAGCCACCTCCGCTCCAGTCACCGCAGAGTACTTAATCTTTTAAAAACCTTTTTTTTTTTCCAGAACGGTTGTGATAAAATTACATCATGCACTCTTTATTTCCTGTTTTATTTTTGGTGATTTTTATTGGTATTCACGGTCACAGAGAAGTTAAACTTCGTCATTTACAAAAGAAATCCGGAATTCCTGAAAATACATAAAACGAAAACAAAAAATCTAACAAAGACTAACTAAACTAGAAGGTTTTTAACTAAAATAAAAAAGCAAATCAAAAGCAGCTTCATTAAATATCTCCTGGTCCTTTTGTCTATTTCAGAGAGACATCTACAAACGATGAAGAGAATAGAGCGGAGGAGCCACAGCTGACTAAAGGTGAGATACTTAATTAATAATTTTTTTAACAGAGGCTTAAAGATCAGTAATAACCTCTTATTACCTCCCTGGGTATGATCTGAATAGTGATCATGAGCTCACAATGTGTGTGTGTGTGTGTGTGTGTGTGTGTGTGTGTGTTGTAACAGGGCGTGAGCGTGGAACCTGGTCTCTGGTGTGTGAAAGTGAAGAGCAGTGGACCAGGCTGGCTGAAAGCATTAAGGACAAAACCTCTCCTCAGGACCGGCACCTGTTTCGCATCATTACCCAGAACTTCCTGCCTGAGATCAGCAGCATGATCAAGCACAAGGTCAGACTCGAGTCTTTTACATAACAGTCACTAAGCTCACACACGCTTACACCCGCTCACACACACACACGCCCGCTCACACACACACGCCCGCTCACACACACACGCCCGCTCACACACACACGCCCGCACACACACACGCTCGCGCACACACACACGCTCGCACACACACACGCTCGCACACACACGCTCGCACACACACGCTCGCACACACACACACGCTCACACAGTCACACACGCTCACACACACACGCTCACACCCGCTCACACACACACACACAGTCACACCCGCTCACACACACACGCTCACACACACACATGCACGCTCGCTCACACACACACACGCTCACTCACACACACACACACACACACACATGCTCGCACACACTCACACACGCGCTCACACACTCGTGCTCACACACACGCTCGCGCACACACACACGCTCGCGCACACACACACGCTCGCGCACACACACACGCTCGCGCACACACACATGCTCGCACACACACACACACGCTCGCGCACACACACACGCTCGCGCACACACACACGCTCGCGCGCACACACATGCTCGCGCACACACACACACGCTCGCACACACACACATGCTCGCACACGCTCACACACTCAACATTCGTGCTCACACACAGACACGCTCACACACTCACGCTCACACACAGACACAAACAAAATGACACACAGGTTCCCAATATCAACAACTTTCCTATTCTGCTTACAAAAACCTTTAGTCTTTAATGTACCTAATCATACCTGTGTTTTTACTGCACAAAATAGTTTTTTGTTTACATGAGTTTGGATTTAGTGACATTTTTCCTGCACCGATTAATTATTCTAGTCTTATTTTTGCATATGTTTGTCACTTTCACTCTTCTCCAGAGAGATATATGTTTATATATACATTGATCTCATTTATATACCTGAGCAGTTGAGGGTCAAGGGCCTTGCTCAAAACCCCAACAGTGGCAGACTGGCAGATCTGGGATTTAAACTCATAACCTTTTGGTCTTTAAACTCATAACCTTTTAGCCAGTAAGGTTAAACATTTTTTAAAATGTGAGTGATATTACATCATAAACTGTTTTGCCAAAACCTGTAAGAACGACAGTAAGAGTATATGAAGTGATAAAGGCTCCACAACAACGATGTAATGACGAACTTAATCGAAATTAAATTGCACACAGGAATAAAACATGACAGACCACAAACGTACATTTTTTTTTTTTTAAATTCAAAACAGTAAGTAGAGAGTTTTATCTCCTGTGGATGGTGTTTTCAGCGTTTACAAAAGACCGAAACTCACATTTGAATGCCCTTTGTTTACGTTTGCTTCTCCCACATCATTTTCCTACTCTAAACATCTCCATCATTTGCCTTTCTACAGTTTTATTTTCCTTTACCTGTCAGCATGGTCCTGCACAGAAAGCTAAATGCATATTGACCTCAGATGGAACAAAGAGCGAGGCATCTTTCATAAATCTGACACACAGCACAAAGAACCCTGTCAGAGCTAATCTTATGTAGGCCCTGACATGACGCAGGCTCTCACCTTCAGCCGGCCAGAGCGTGACCGGTGACTGACGGCCTGCAGCGTGGCCTGGTGGGTGACCCCTTAAGTGGCTCCACTTGAAGCAGTTCATCTCGCAGTGCTAAATTTAAGTGCTGTGTAATAACACTCTCAGCACTCTGAGATATTTATGACACTTACGGTGCTCTTACGATCACCACTCTTCCAATCGTCGCTCTTGTGATCTAACGTTCACCACAATCGCATCATCTCTTGAGTTTTACAGTATAATTTTAAGTATACAAATCTGAGGTTTTTCCAGTAAGTCATTGTTGACTGCTTTCATTTTGCAAATTGACTTGTTTACATTAACTCACGCCGAGGTGAAGCAAAGGGTAAGCCCGACAGAGCACGACTTGACCCCGGCGACCCCCCTCTGACACCCCTACACTTTTCAAATGCTCCCCAGAGAATGTGCTTGTTTGAGAGAGGAAGAGAGATGGAAAAACTCCCTGATGTGATTTTTTTTTTTGTCCTTTTCAGGAGAAAGAGCAGCTGCAGAAACTTTTGAATCCTCCTGTACGAAACTCTCTGAGGCTTTCCGACAAGCACGTCTTTAAAAAGGAGGAGGTACGTGCACTTAAAATTCAGCTTCGCTTTAGTAGAATCATCGCGTGATGTAAATCCGCTCTTCTGTTTACTCCCTTAAGGATTTCACAGTAACACATTGCTCTCGAATTATCGATTTCAATCGCTCGGAATCAAGACGATCGTTTTTACTTCTTCTTTTTAAATCCATCTCGTCTGTGTAAAGTTGGCTCGTATAAACCGTGACTTTTCTTGTCTAGGCTGTTTCTGAGGTGGATCCAAAACAGAGAGAGGAGGACTTGGAAAGGCAGGCTTTACTTGCTGAGCAGCGTCGAGAAGAAGAACGACTCCTTCAAGAGGAGCGAGAAAGAGAGGAGCTAGAGCGGGCAAAAGCAGCTGAAGGTACACATGAGCTCCACATTTTTTCTACAGGCAGCCCATGGGCACAAATGCTTTCTTTTAGAAGCCAGATCAAATGTGTGCGCACACACACACACACACGCACGAAAAAGACTTGCTTTTATCCCGAACTTGCTTCCATTGCACAAAGCAGCGAGTTGAGGAGCTCCCAATCCTCGTTTATCACCCCAAACTCCCTCTGGTTCCCTCTTGATATTATATGTGTGTGAGTTATTTAACTCCTGATTGTGGCAACGAGCTGCTCTGCTTGTTAATGTATAATGGATGAAGATTGTAGCCTGAGGAGATCTCCAGTGGCTCTTTTCCCAAACCTCTTTAATCCTCACAGCAGGATGCTCCTGACACAGTCTTTCATATCAGAACAGAAACCAGCTTCTTTATCTCTCACAAGCCATTTGATCTAGTTTGCGTTCTAAAGCTGCTCGCTGAGTCACTCATTTGACTTCTTTCTTTAGTCGGGAAAAAAAAACAAAAAACCCAGGTCTGTTTAGTCTTCTGAATTTGGCAAACAGGTGCCTTAAGGAAAGAACTATGCATGGTGTGGAATAGTTTTTGTCGGCTTCTACACGGGTGTTTTGCGCGCATGTATTCGGACGTATGCTCATAACCGTGCTTGTGTACATGTCCACATTCAGAACGATCTCGGAGAAGAAAGCAGCGTGAAGAGAGGGCGTGGCTGCTGTCTCAGGGGAAGGACTTGCCGGCTGAGCTGCTCCACCTGGACCCCCACTCGCCCGTCCGGCGTACCCGTCGCACCAACGAGCTGTAAGAGTTTATATCACGATATGACCAGTATTACAATCCACGACAGCAGCTTTCACTAAAATAAACTCTAACCTATCCACCTAGTTTTATTTGAAACTATAGACGTCCCTGGAACTGCTATTTTTTTCGACAAATGAAACTTTGAACGCTGATAAGATTAGTGGTTCTTAAAGCAATGCAGTTTTAACAGAAGGAGCCTCCGTTGTCAGTAAATAGTAACAGATGTAAAGCTGTATCTTTTATATTGTCTGATTTTTATTTTATTTTTAAATGAAGAGAAAAGGCAGCTGTTTATAGCTGCTGTGATTAACAGGAACTACTTTTGTTTTGTGGATGTTCCACAACATTAAATGCAATGATGCATAGATTATAAAAAGGTCATCCCCCTGCAGACACTGAATGTTTTCCCTTTACAGCATTTTACTCCTTATTTTAAATATTAAGTTCAGAAAATTATTCAGACGGAACTAATAACACTAATAACACTAAAATATCCCAGATAAAATTCTGAGTATTAATCCATCACTGGTTCAACGTGTTTGCTTTGTGCGTTAAGAAATCTCACGTTTCCATGCTTTTAAACGAATGTTTTTGTTTAGATGTTTTTCCCCCCATTAGATTAGTTCCTACTCTTGGGCTGGTTGACATAATCATGAGTCATGATCAGTTTCAGAACCCAGTCTATGAGCTGTATACATGTGGACTTTTTACCAGTAAAAATCTTTAACGCAATTTTAGGCTTTATAGCTTCATGGTTGTGGTGTTTTCGCCCCTCTGTGTGGTTGTGTTCCCCATGGCTAACTTCCAGTTCTCTTTTTCTCTTTCAGCTTTGATATCGATGACGATTATGCCGCTCTTTACAAAGGTGGGTAGCGGTGGAAAGGACTGTACCAGCAGCGATGCACGTTTCCTCATTTCTCAGCTTCAGTTCTTTCAGTGCTTTAAATCAGCATTTTTGTTGTTGTTTTTTCCCCCTTCCTCAGTGCTGGAGGCTCTGAAGGCTCACAAAGACTCTTGGCCGTTCATGGAACCCGTGGATGAATCCTATGCGCCTAATTATCATGAGATCATTCAGGTTAGCTGCCCGTATGTCTCAGCAGGGAAACTTTTCCGATTGAGATTTTTTTTTTTTTAAAGAAATATTGAGAAAAATGTGCAGCAAGTGGTGAAACTGTGTGATTGCAGTGCTACTTCAGATTCTGAATCACATTACAGAATGTTTCTGTTATTACTCAAGCAGTTGGGATGGGATCGGTGGCTTGCTCGGCTGTACTGTAAATGTGGACGTTTTTTAGACTTGTGAATAGTTTCTTGATTATCAGATTCTTTTTCTGTTTACTTTTTAAGACTCCTATGGATCTGTCCACCATTGAGAGAAAATTAAATGATGGCGAGTACGTTGCCAAGGACGAGTTCATAGCCGACATGAAGCTCATGTTCGAGAACTGCCTGGAGTACAACGGAGAGGGGAGCGGTAAATATATTCTCTTATTGTCAGTTAAAAAAAACAGACAGTATATAGTGTCTGTGTGTTGGTCTGTCTGTCTGTGTCTGTCTGTCTGTCTGTGTGTGTGTGTCTGTCTGTGTGTCTGTTTGTCTGTGTGTGTGTGTGTGTGTGTCTGTGTGTGTGTGTCTGTGTGTGTGTGTCTGTGTGTGTGTGTCTGTGTGTGTGTGTCTGTGTGTGTGTGTCTGTGTGTGTGTGTCTGTGTGTGTGTCTGTGTGTCTGTGTGTGTGTGTCTGTGTGTGTGTGTGTGTCTGTGTGTGTGTGTGTGTCTGTGTGTGTGTCTGTGTGTGTCTGTGTGTGTGTGTGTGTCTGTCTGTCTGTCTGTGTCTGTCTGTCTGTCTGTCTGTGTCTGTCTGTCTGTCTGTCTGTGTGTGTCTGTCTGTCTGTATGTGTGTGTCTCTATGTGTCTCTCTGTGTGTGTGAGAGAGAAAGAGAGGGAGAGGGGTGTGTCGAGTATCTGACAGTGATTAATGGCGAGTGATTGAGCTGTTCTCCAGTGCACCAAGTCCTGCAGTGCCACACAGACATTCCATCACTGCGGCCCCTCTCTCTGGAGCCATCCATCTGTCAGAATGCTCTCCCCCACACTGGGAGGGGTGGTAGGGTCAAATGTCAACTGTGGCTCTGTGACCTGGTCAGTGGACCAGCTCAGAGAAGGAAGGCGAGACCTCAGGGTGTGTCTGTGCGTTTGTTTGTGTGTCGATGGGGCTAAACAGACAAGCTGTGTTTGTGTTGCTTCTCAGAGTACACCATAATGGCAGAGTCCCTGGAGCGCTGTTTCAGCAGAGCCATGCTAAAACACTTCCCGTCAGAGGACGGAGACACCGACGAGGAGTTTCAGTTGAGCAAGGAGGACCGCGAACGTGAGCGAAAGGACAAGAAGAAGAGTAAAAATAGTCGGCACTCAGGGCCCGACAGCTTGATCCGGGCCACAGAGCAAGCACAGAAACGCAAAGCATCTAGTGGAGGTAAAGGAGGCAACCACCCCCAGGAGAACGGCTCCAAATTTGCTTCTGGACCACCTGGTTTCCAGTACAGCAACAGGCCCACACTTCCTTACAACGTGAACACAGGACAGCCTCGCTCTGGGAACAATCCACTGCACGGCATGTACCATCCTTCACAACAGGCAAGGCTTCCTATATGCTATACACTTCCTATATGATTTAATTCAGGAACCGTATAATAAAAACAGATCTTAGAGGGAAACTGCACCGTGGAAAGCGTCATATTTGTGGTTCTTTAGGCAGGTTAGAACGCTGGAAATGCTTGTGTGTAACTGGGATTGTATTTTGTAGTGAGTAAGACGTGTTCTGAGTTGCAACAGTTATTTTTGTATATCGTCGCTGTCAGACGGAATCCTCGTATTTCCAAAACCGTTATTTTTCAGGAAATTAAAAACACGCCGTACCTTATCTGCAGTGCACAGGGTTTAGTCCGTGTTGCAGTGGATTGTCTTGTGCTAAATTCCTGTCCTCAGACGAGCACCCTAGCGGGGGTCAAATTTTTTTTCCTTTGAGCCCAGTGTTTTGAAGACATTTACCTCAGAAGACGTGTTGATTCGTTGCGACTCTTCTTGAGGAGAAATATGCCGTGAAGCTCTCCCACAGAGTGAGGAAGAGGTGGACAGTTGAAGTGTCCAATGGAGTTATGAGATTTGCGCTCAAGCTATTTTCAAGACTTTAGATTGGTTAATAACTTGTAAAAATAACAGACCCACGTGGGGACTGACCAATAGCATCGATATGTGAAAAAATATGAAATTGACCAAATTTGGACATACGAGGTTTCCGCCCGACAGTGACGATATGATATGCCGATGCCATGAGTTGCAAAACTGTAGAAGTACAGAGAGACGAAAAGTACAGAAAAGCCGAAGTACAGAGAGGTAGCTCTGCCTGTTCTGGCCTGATGCAGAAAAAGTAAAGATAAAACTAGATGCTATACTTTATTGATATATTGATTGATTACTGATTGATTGATTTTATGTCTCTGATTGTAATTTGTGTGATGCCAGATCTGTTCTCTGTGCTCTGTGATTTTTGTGATCTCTTGTGCGCAATTGACAAATCAATCACTGTATTTGTAATAGTGAATAAAACCAATAGAGCCAAAAGAGCAAATGAACCAAATGAATTTCAATCTGATTCAGACTGGACAGATACTCTATATGACCAAAATAATGTGGACACCTAAACAACCACATCCAAACTTTTTCATCTTCCCTTTACTTATTTATTATTTACGTTGCAATAAAGGAACTTTTATTTTTTGTGTATTGTTGCGCATACAACAAAAGTTTAACTGAAGTTTTTTTTTTCTCTTATAACATCAGCTTCAGCGACATCAAGGTCCTCCAGGACCAGGAATGTATGGCCAAGGTATGATGATGGACCCCAGATATCCATATCCAGGACAGAGACCTCTCATGGGTAGAGCTCCAGGAGCTCCCCAACACATGTCTCATTATTCTATGCAGGTATGCTCGGTGGAATTTAGAACAGTTATAATGTACAATCATGTATTACCATTTGCTCATGTAAAAGTAAAGGCTTTTTTATACATTCATTTCTTTTTAGTGCCAATTTCTTAGATAAAAGGGAAACTACTGAAGGTGCAGATGTACGTGTTCCTAATAAAGTGGATGGGAGTGTATTTGAAGTGTCACAAATATAGCCGCTTAACATTCAATCTATATTTTTGAATACAATGAAATGTGGCTTTTTGTGTTTAGCATGTCATGGCATATCATTTTTTTTGTTAGTTTTACAGTTTTTCAATTGTAAAAACTAATACAGTTAATTTGACAAAACCTCGTAGCACACAGTGTCTTGAAATTTTTTGCTTGAATTCTAAATTTAATGTATTTTTCTTCTTCTCAGGGTCCAACTACACATGGTCCGCACTTTGGTCCGAGATACCCAATGGGACCTGATTCTCGTCACCTTCATCCTCAAAACCAACAACATTCCTACATTGGTCCCACTCATGGCCCATCGCTAGGACCAAGACCAGTAGCCCTTCAGTCTGGAGGATTGTGTACCACTCCGTCCGAAGGCGACATGTATCGACCTCAACATCACCCAGAAGGGCAGCCCATGGGAAATGGTTACCCTAGGTCCCTGCACAACTCCTTCACTACCTATGGACCTCCACCCACACCTTACGGTTCTTGGCCAGGCTCGAACCAACAGCAGCTTGGACGTCCAATGATGCAGGAACAGGCTATAGGTGGTCAGCACCCATACGGTCATGGCATGATGCGTCCCCCACACAGTGCTGGATATCCCCCTTCTAATGGCCAGTACAGGATGTCAGCAGTTAGCTCTCAGGGATCCATGCCCCACAGACCTCCCATGACCCCTCCAGAGCCCAGACCACATGTGGGATCAATGATGGACAGTCCGGAGATGATTGCCCTGCAGCAACTGTCAGCATCATCCTCTCGCCATAGCGTTGGAGGTTACCAAGAAACTCCAGCAAGGAAACCTAATATGGCAACAGCTCCTGAAAGCCAGAACACAAGGTCTGCAGAAGATAGCCAAGGTGCTGACAGAGTGTCTATAGGTAGGAGTGTCTTAAAATGCCTTGGCTTTGTAATGTAATGTCTATTCTTAACGGATTACTTCAGGCAGCAATGCTAAAATTGTTTGCTAAAATGAATGAAAATTAATAAAATGAATGCCTTCATAAAGGATATTTTTTCTATTTTTAGTAACAGGTTTAGGGGTGGAACTGGCAAATAAACAGCAGAGCGAGGAGTCCAATTGCTCACCTTGTCCTGGTCCAGCTATGGTCCCTGAACATCCCAGTGGTGCCCAGCAGAACCCCAGTGCCACAATGTGGGGTGGCTCACCACAGAAGTCTTCAGCAGAGCTTGCACCAACTGTGCTATCCACACCAAAAAAAGACATATCACAGCTGGAAGGAGAAAGCATCAGAGCCATACAAATTAGTCCCGTCTCTCAGGTGGATCCTCAGTCTGAATCCCAGTCACAGAAATATCAAGATTCCTCACACTCTTCTAATAATGGTCCTGTGAAGATCACTCAGAAAAACTCAGATATGTCCGAGCAAATGTCTTCCACCCTTCTTTCAGAGGTCTCCAAAAATGGCCCTCTAAATATTCCTCAACGAATGTTGCCCAGTAACACTCAGCAAGTTCCTCAAGGTGTATCTCCACAGTACCTTCACAGCGGGACACTACACATGTCTACTAATGCTCCTCACAAGCTGGACCTACAGCCAGGACCTGTTCATGGCATGCCACAGTCTGTACCTCAAGGGTCACAGCCAGGTGCTCAACACCCTGCCACATTAATTTCACTGCCTTCCAGCCACCCTGTTTCCCAACCTCTTGCTCAACCCTCTCCTGCTGAACGTGGTGACCAGAGACCCAGTGAGCCTACACGGGAGCCTGAGGGAAGCTCTGGTGGTCTCAATCCCGATATGAAGAATGCCCTTGCCAATGTCAACGGGCAGTACAAACAGCAGCCTTTTAGCCCAGAATTACAAACCCAGATAAACAGGCCAGAACAGGCACCACCACAAGGACACACACCACCAAGTCACCCTCATGGTCCAGAGACCAACACTATGGTTCAGTTTGGCATGGCCAATCCACATTATACCAAATACATGGGCAGACCAGTGCCCCCGTCTTCTCATCTGCCTTACCCAAACCAAGCGCCACAGTCTCAATCTATGAGCCCTCATCACAATTCTGCCCATTATTCTCCATATCAGCAAGGTGCAGTGTATCAGTACCACATGGGTCCACAGCACCCTCAGGCCCATCCCAGCATGCATGCTTCATACCAGCAGCAACAGCAGTACTATCCCCAGCACCAGCAAAACAGCAGGCCTGGTTTCCCAGCAAGAGAATGGCCTAGATCCCAGTACCAGCCTCATCCCCCAATGATGCCCAACACTTACCTACCTGCTGCAGGTTCTGGCATAAATGGTCGGCAGAAGGAGAACACCATGTCTCCTCTGGGCTCAGATGGTTCTGGTGGGAACGTTATGTCTCCGAATCTTCTTACCGATGTATCCCAGGGCAGCTCCACTGAGAATCAGGAGGGCGCCACCCCGGCAAAACAGGCACGGACTGAGGACAACTCTGATCTGCCTGAAAGCCCGAAAGAGATACTGGATCTAGACAGCCACAATGCTGCAGCCCACCGGCGCAGCTCTGCTCAGCCCCAACACAACTACCCCTACGATCCACGGGCCATGCATCACAGCATGCAACAGGGCGGAGCTTCCCAACCTCACGGTGTGCCAGGTGGACCATACTCCAGGCCTCAGAACCCAAGCGGACATTTTGGTCCTCACAATCCTCACCCTCACTTGATGGAGGCACTGCAGCGGCCCCAGCACCTGCCCTACACACCAGGACAGACTATGTACCGTCACCCACATGCCTCAGGTCACTTTCAAGGCATGATGTTGCATCAGAGAAGCATGATATCAGAACACTTATATCATCCACGGTTAGTTGCACTTTAACATTTAATAAATTAAATGTATTAGAATAGAATAATAATCGTGGTGCACGGTGCTTAGTGGTTAGCACGTTCGCCTCACACCTCCAGGGTTGGGGGTTCGATTCCCACCTCCACCTTGTGTGTGTGGAGTTTGCATGTTCTCCCCGTGCCTCTGTGGTTTCCTCCGGGTACTCCGGTTTCCTCCCCGGTCCAAAGACATGCATGGTAGGTTGATTGGCATCTCTGGGAAATTGTCCGTAGTGTGTGATTGCGTGAGTGAATGAGAGAGTGTGTGTGTGTGTGCCCTTCGATGGGTTGGCACTCCGTCCAGGGTGTATCCTGCCTTGATGCCCGATGATGCCTGAGATAAGCACAGGCTCCCCGTGACCCGAGGTAGTTCGGATAAGCGGTAGAAAATGAGTGAGTGAGTGAGAATAATAATAATCACAAATATTTATTTTAAATATTTAAAAAAATATTTAAAAAAAAATAAATTTTAAATAAGTTTTAAACAAAAGTGCTTGTGAGACAAACAATGGTGGTTAGTGATTGGTCATCAGGAACAGTAGTGATTAGTGTAATGGAACATCGACTTACTTAAGCTCAACTCGGACTTTACACGCTGTTGGCGAGTTGAGAGACCTTTCCTGCAGCTATGATACAAGTTGGAAAGCCATATTAATTGTAGGACTCTCTGTTGTCTGCTTAAGAAGTCATTACATTTGTTATCTGGCTTTTTTAATGAAGATGCTAAAGGAGTCTAAAAAATATCTTGACAAAATGAGTAAACTGGCAACATTGGCTAAAGTTTTCACAGGTGATTGCTAATTCTACAGAATCTGACTTTCACTAATGTTTTCCAGTTTACTTTTTTTTTCGTAACCCTGCAAGGTGTGTATTTCATAATAATATATAATAATATTATATTTACAGTATAATGTGTATATTTCTCTCCTATGTGATAGGCAACACCTGATGAGTGCAGCAGCTCCAAGTGGTCCTGGCAGTAAGCAGGGAGTGTGAAAGGTAGGATTTGGCAACCTTAGGCAAAACATTGACGTTTTGTGCTTTTCTCTTGTCAGGTTATGTTGAGTTTCATTTCTGTTTCTGTGATTTGCAAGAATGTAAAATTCATTTCCTCTTACTGGAGATGTGTATCTAATTGAAGCGAATCTCTATCCACCACAAACAGCTGTTTTGATGTTTCCATGAAATGAGAAAAGAACATGAACCTGTTTACTCAAAGCTCACTTATAAAGTGTATATATATATATATATATATATATAAAGCCAAAGCACCTCTAATGCTGTTGCTCTTAAAAGTAATTCTGTAAAAGTAAATGGTGTATTATGAGTGAATCAGACTATTAGGGTCCCTGTTATGAAATATATTATTCTATAATCATATATAATTCAATGAGTCTCACAACCTTATACTCGCAAAATTCAACAACTGCCCTTCAAATTGAACTGCACTTCAATAAGTGAAGTTTAAATATTGCTGTCCTTTTTTCATAGGGTGATCGTTTCCTGTCTGTTGTAATCGATTAAACAGTTATGATGTAGGTTGAGTAATAAAACTCACATTTTCATTTATCTTAAAACTCTGTAATTAACGTACACTCTTTCACTTTGTGCCTTTATGTAGGTAACGGACAAATCAAAGGGAAAAGGCTGAGCAGAGACCTGCACCGTTTCCTCAACTAAAAAAAAAAAATTAATAAAATTTTGATGCTGGCAGAAGTATCTGTGAAAAGACACATGTGGTTTTTGGCTTGTGTTTGTGTCCTGGAACGTACAGCTTCCTCTGGACCGCATAGACGATCTCTACGGGCTGAAATGTGGTCGGGGCTGCGACTTGCCCTATCTGTATATACGCTCCATATGTTTGAGAGCTTCTGCACTTTGGTGGCGAGTATTGACCTTCTGACATGGTAGGATGTACAGCTCACAGGATCCTCTGCATGCGCAGCTACATGGAAAGACGTCAGGGGGTTGTGTAGTAACTCGATGTTCTTTTCCAAAGTCAAACTCAGGTGTTGAAAAGAAGGTACTTGGGGCGTCTTTATTCTCCATGGACACACTGGAAACTGTTGCCTTTTGCATCATTGTTGAATGTTGTGTGTGTGCGTGCATGAATGTATGAACGAACACTAATATAGATTACAGCGTGGCGAGTGGATCAGCAGACTGCTCTCCACCTTTAACTTGTTCAGATTTTCATGTAGTCTTGCAATATGTAATCTTGCGTTCACACTAGCAAGCAACACAGAAACATTTGTTCGTTTCCTTTGTACCTGCGTGACAATTAGCCACTATTTTACTGATGGTAGCAAACGTGATTTTCTTTTTTTTTTTTTTCCCCAAATGTATTCAAATAAGGTATGACACGTTAAATTGCAAAACGACAAATCAAAACAATTGGAGTATACTGGAAGTATTTCTCAGACCAGTCACGTGGTCTGACATTTCTTCAGTTTCTTCTTCCACACTCAGACTTGCCGCGATTTCATCGTTTCTTCACGCGTATGACGTTTCGCCAATTTGTATAGAGACATTATGAAGAAACCTAAATCTCGGAAGGAGGTAGCAGAGCTCCTCGGTTCCCCTCGTGGAAAAACATAGCTAGTACGTTTAGCTATAACATGCAAATCGAACACCTTTAAATGTATTTTAAACAAGTTGTGTGTAAATCCAAAATGCTAGTGATGACAATTTCCACGCCCGCAAGAGAGAAACCACAAACATGAACAACTCGCGTGCTAGCGTGAACATAAGGATCTGCGTCCTTCAACACTGCCTTGGCTTGTAGAATGTTTTTGGACTCGTAGCGCTCCTCTGCTCCTCTTTTATGCACTAGAGATAGTCTTTATTACTGGAATTAGTGGCCTTGAACTTGTGCTACACGTGTGTGTGTATATGTATATAACGCGACTCGATGAGATTTTCCCATGCTAGTTTACGTATAAATCCACACAGTGATCACGGAGAGACTTTTAAGCTGTCCGAGGTTCCCTCTTCTACTTTCTTCTAGCTGTATTTCACTACGCTTTTTCTTCTCTGAGTCTGATTCTGAGTTTTAGCTGCTTGTGTCGGAAAAAGCATCAATATCGTGATGATCAACTGTGAAATTAGATCACACGAGACAAGTCTTCAGATTCAGATCATCTGAACCGAAAAATGTTTTTATATTTTGGTGCTTCCTCTTTCACACTATTCGTCCTCAGGGTGTTGTGCTTTTAATACGGGTATAAAGCGAATCAGTTTTTTAAAAGGGGAAGTGACGAAGTGGGCGTGCGACTGGAACTGTGATGATTACTCGACCTCAGTTGATGTGAAGACGGTCTTTTTTTATTGTTTTTATATGATCTTGAGTTGTGTTTTTTGCAGCCTCTCGTGTGGGTAAGAAACAAAAAGAATCTGGAAGCTGTGATGAATTCTTTTGTTTTTGCGAGATTCGTGTTTTTCTTCAGAAGGAAAAGTTGGCATTCTGTTGGATTTTGTGGATTCTGTGTGTGAGACGATGAGCTCTGTGTGTGCGCCTGTTTTACTTTTTATTCATTTAGCTGTAACATTTAATATTAACAGCCAGATCTGTGCTGATTTCCACACATCTATCTACCTCATGAAGTTGGAGTCTGGCGAGTCTCTCTCTCTCGCTCTCTCTCTCTCTCGTGCTCTCTCTCTCTTTCTCTCTCTCTCACACACACACGCTCTCACACACACAATTCCATGTATACACTGCAACATTTCCTCTTTCGACTGCAAAACCTGTGATTAAAACTAGCCTTAACTTTTTTAAAGCAGAAAAACTCAAACAGCATCAGGAGACCATATACAGGAGACCATATAGAGTCTTTTCTCATTACAAACAGATCACTGCAAGTTTTCTCATCTGCTTTTTTGTTGTTGTTTTGTTTTAACTAAAGGTATGTCCGGTTTTGAGTCATACAGTACAAAGGCTACACACTTTATAGCCCTTTTGGTATGAAGAGTGTTTGCTAGTCATATTTCATTCATTTTGTCAGTGAATAAAAATAGGAGCAGAAGAAATCACTAGGTGCAGGCTGATGTAACATTGACCTCACTTTTTTTTTATTAAAGAAATAGATAGAAAATATTTTAGCACTAGATGAAGTGCTTTTAGATTGTCTGATATGTGAATTATTTTCTACTGTACAGATTTCTTTTTTTTATTTGAGTTAGGGACTGATCCACGCCTACTGATTCCTTAGCATCTTTGCTGTCTGTATTTCTATCTACACTAGTGACGACTAGATTTGGTTAAATATAAATCATATTTATTTGCTCTTTTACATTTTGTACATTGCTTTTTTTTTGGGGCTTGTTTTTATAAATGTCTGCGCTTTTTTTTTCTTTATCTTATTTTTAAACAGTTGTCGATACCTCAGTAGCACAACGGCATCAGAACAACTTTTGTATATTTCATTTTGATGTGAAGTTTACAGGTTCTTTTTTTTTTTTTTTTTTTTTTTTGGAAATGGACCGAAGTGTTTTCTATACTCTGTACATTTCTTAGAATAAAAAAACAAAGGAACTTGACTCTCTGTGTCTCTGTGTGCACTGGTAAATGTGAGAATATTTCACTTGGTGATTTTATGTATTTATTTATATATATGTGTGTGTGTGTGTGTGTGTGTGTGTGTGTGTTTTTTAAAAACAATGTTTCCGAACAATATTTCTGAACAGACGTTTACGGTCAGGAAAAGACACATTCATTTTAATATAATAAATAAATAATCAATTTTAGAATTTAAGCTTATCTTAAAAATATTTTCTTTTTTTTAATAACAAAATGTTCGAAAAAATGTTTTAATAACAAAATACTGTTGCTATTTAGATCATCCAACAATTTTTTTTTTTAGCCTATAGTAACTTATAAAAATTAAACTTTTCATTATTCACATATAGCAAAGAAACAACAACTTTATTTTGTTTATTTATTTGTTTGAAAATTCTATATTATGGTTAATTAGCATTTACGCTTGTCACGGTGTTAAAGCCGTCCTAACGATTTACTGATATATCTTAGATTATTAATTTACCTTTAATCCTATAATTTGGGTAACAATTCTGTACTTTTTATGAAGTGACCTCATAAAACAAGATTAAAAAAAGGGAACATTTTCTTCTCATGATCATCAGGACACGTTGATGATGTCACAGTTCAATCTGTTTCAGATTCGTATACAGCAAAATAAATATTTTGAGCATTTTATTGGTTATATTTGTGCTAAATTGTGTCTCAGTCAAAAGGTACAAATCTTCTGCATTTGATGAATTTTCTGCAATGATTAGGAACTTTTAATTCATCATTTTAATGACTTTTTAAACAATTTACAGAGACTGAACTATTGGTGTTTACGATGTTAGTTATATTTACTTTAAACTTAGAAAATAAAAATAAAGCCATTATCATAACAGCTGTCTGTGGCGTTTCACCTATTCACCGGAAATGACGTATATCACCTGGCCTTTACGCGAAAAGTCGGTTAGGAGTCGGGTTGCCATGTTGGTATTCATAGTTAATAATGCTGTGCTGGGGAAAGCAATCAGAGATTTATGCTGTTATTATAACATGATTCTCTCTCTCTCTCCCCCCTCTCTTTGTCCTCTCTCTCTCTCTCTCTCTCTCTCTCTCTCTTACTACTTTTAAAGTGCATAAGAGGAATATTTTATTCGATGTTATAAACCGCAACCTGGCAACCGAAGTGGAAAGGGGTTAGCAGAGAAACCTCATTGCATCCTGTCGCAGGCTTTGTTTACGGTTTTAACTGCAATATTTTGGACCATTTCTTATTATTTTGGTGAGTCTTTATTTAATAAACTAACTAAATGATAAGAATTATACTTAAGTTGTATTGTTTTAACGTGTTTAGATGATGATCGTGTGCTTCTGTCTCTAAAACACTGACAATGAGTCAGTGAGCAGCTGCTGTTAGTGTTAGTGTTGTTATTGTTATTAGTGTTAATGTTAGTGTTAGTGTTATTGTTATTAGTGTTAATGTTACTGTTAGTGTTATTGTTATTAGTGTTAAGGTTAGTGTTAGTGTTAATTTTAGTGTTATTATTAGTGTTAATGTTACTGTTAGTGTTATTGTTATTAGTGTTAAGGTTAGTGTTAGTGTTAATGTTAGTGTTATTATTAGTGTTAATGTTAGTGTTATTGTTATTAGTGTTAATGTTAGTGTTAGTGTTGTTATTAGTGTTAATGTTAGTGTTATTATTAGTGTTAATGTTAGTGTTAATGTTATTAGTGTTAATGTTAGTGTTATTATTAGTGTTAGTGTTAGTGTTATTGTTATTAGTGTTAATGTTAGTGTTATTGTTAATGTTAGTGTTATTGTTATTAGTGTTAATGTTACTGTTAGTGTTATTGTTATTAGTGTTAATGTTATTATTATTAGTGTTAGTGTTGTTATTAGTGTTAATGTTAGTGTTGTTATTAGTGTTAATGTTAGTGTTGTTGTTAGTGTTAATGTTAGTGTTATTATTAGTGTTAATGTTAGTGTTAATGTTAGTGTTATTGTTATTAGTGTTAATGTTAGTGTTATTATTAGTGTTAATGTTACTGTTAGTGTTATTGTTATTAGTGTTAATGTTAGTGTTAGTGTTGTTATTAGTGTTAATGTTAGTGTTAGTGTTAATGTTAGTGTTAATGTTAGTGTTATTGTTATTAGTGTTAATGTTACTGTTAGTGTTATTGTTATTAGTGTTAATGTTAGTGTTATTGTTATTAGTGTTAGTGTTAGTGTTGTTATTAGTGTTAATGTTAGTGTTAGTGTTATTAGTGTTAATGTTAGTGTTATTGTTATTAGTGTTAATGTTAGTGTTATTGTTATTAGTGTTAATGTTAGTGTTATTCTTATTGTTATTAGTGTTAATGTTAGTGTTAGTGTTATTGTTATTGTTATTATTGTTAATAATGTTAATGTAATTGTTATTAGTGTTATTAATATTATTATTATTAGTCTTAGTGTTATTATTATTATTATTAGTGTTAGTGTTAATGTTATTATTATTAGTGTTAGTGTCATTGTTGTTATTATTGTTATTATTGTTATTGCCGTTATTATTGTTATTGCTGTTATTATTATTGTTATTGTTGTTGTTGTTAAGCATATAAAGGGAGGATAAAAGCACAGCCAGGTCATATTTGGGTAATTACACGGAAAATACTTGAAATCTACATGAGTGATGATAATGAGGAGGTTACTGACAGTCATGGAGGTTACTGACAGTTTTAATATAGACTCCTTTCCTTTCCTTTTCCCTTTTCTTTTCTTTCCTTTTCTTTTCCTTTCTAGATCTCTTTTCTTATTACAGTGACTATGGTGTTAGTGTTTTTGCTGTCAAGTTTAAATGATGAATTGTGATCCTTTTTTTTGGAAGTTAAAAAAAAATTGTCTTTGTGACTTTACCAACATGTCATTATGGAGAAACAGTGTTAGTTTGTAAAGTTAGTGAATAGAAAACAAACACTTTTGGTTTGAAATGTTGGAAGGGGAAAAAAATCACATAGTGATGGAAACCAACCTGACTGTTTTTCCCCCATCAGCAGGGCAGAAAGATGAAAAGAGAAGTGTAAGTGTTATTCTGTATTTCCTTCCTTCTTTCCTTCTGTCACTGGTTCAGCGGTTATTCTTTCCTTCCCTCATCAGACATCCCACCAGACCAGCTGTTTCAGAGATGTAGTGATGCTTCCAGTCGCCTTGCCATCACAATTAGGCCCTTTTCAAAGTCACGCTGATTTTTTTCCTGACTCCAACACATCAGATACAAGAACTGACCGTTCACTTGCTGTGCAATATTTTCCACTCTGTTACAGCTGCCAGTGTAGTGAGATAGTCAATGTTATTTGTTCCACCTGCCATTGGTATACTGCTGTAATCATTAAGACTGTCCTGTCGCTCATCCTAGGAGTCATATTCCCAGTCTGAACAACACACAGCTCTGCACAATCCCTGTTTATTTTAAAATATGCCTCTGTAATTGTACGAACTCTCAGAATATTTCTTATTTCTTTCCAGAGCCGTGTGTGTGTCGCCGTGGACGATGCAGCTGGGTTTGACGTTGCTCTTGTTGCTGCTCTTCACGTCATGGTGCGACTCGATGCCTGATCCGCACCGACGAGAGGCTCTGATGAAGCTAGAGGTGAGCAGAGAAATCGGAGGTGAGGTGATTCTGAACAGACAAGAAAAGCTCCTCGATGAAAAACTGTACCAGATGAAGTGGCAGGAAATGGCAGCGCCAGACTTCCCCCCTGCTATGCACTTTTTTAAAGCCAAGCCTCTGATCGACGCAAGTCCAGTCTTCAGCCTGCTGCAGAAGATGCCCAAGGGTACGGTTTATTCTCAGACATCTAGCACTCTTCATTACAGTGAAAACTCTGTCTGCTCAAGAAGTCCTGTCTGATCTCTTTCAGGAGCAGCTCTACACGTGCATGACTTTGGCATGGTTGGAGTTGAATGGTTGGTGAAGAACGTGACTTACAGGGAGAATTGCTACGCGTGCTTCACCGACGACGGCTCTGTGCGATTCGTGTTCTCGTCCGCGCAGCCCAAAGCGGCGCCTTCCTGTTCCGCATGGACTCTGCTCAAAACCCTTAGGGAGAAACACAACACCACTGAATTGGACAAAAGGTGACGGAACCTGATGTTTTACAGAAAAAAACACAGTCTGTAGTAGTAGTAGAACAAAATATGTTTTTTTTTGCAGCTTTATCCGAAACCTGACGCTGGTCACCGAGGACCCGGACAGCGAGTATCCCAACCAAGACGTCGTCTGGAAAAGGTTCGAGCAAGCTTTCTTGGTGGCCTTTGGGTTGGTCACCTATGCTCCCGTCTTTAAGGATTATCTTTATGAAGGTTTCAGGCAGTTCCACAGTGACAACGTTATGTATGTGGAAATCCGAGCTCTTATGCCGCTGGTACGTGTGTGTGTGTGTGTGCGCGCATATAGTGTGCGCGCATATAGTGTGCGCGCATATAGTGTGCGCGCATATAGTGTGCGCGCATATAGTGTGTGCGCATATAGTGTGTGTGCATATAGTGTGTGTGTGTGTGTGTGTGTGCATATAGTGTGTGTGTGGTGTGTGTTTGTGTTTGTGTGTGTGTGGTGTGTGTGTGTGCATATAGTGTGTGTGCATATAGTGTGTGTGCATGTAGTGTGTGTGGTGTGTGTGTGTATATGCATATAGTGTGTGTGCATATAGTGTGTGTGTGTGTGTGTGTGTGTTTACTCTTCGCTCTAAGTCTTATAGAAAAGAACATTCAGAAATAATTAGATTTTTGGTGTCACTCAGACGTACGAGCTCGACGGCAGACTGAACAGTCGGGACTGGAGCATGAGGGCTTGTCAGGACGTGGTCCAACACTTCACAGCTCAGCATCCCGACTTCTTAGGAGCCCGAATAATTTTCACTGTCCACAGGTTTGTCTTTAATACAGCATTTCTTATGTGGATGGCATGGTATAAGAGCTATTTAAGTGTGTGTGTGTGTGTGTGTGTGTGTGTGTGTGTGTGTGTGTGTGTGTGTGTGTGTGTGTGTGTGTGTGTGTGTGTGTGTGTGTGTGTGTGTGTGTGTGTGTGTGTGTGTGTGTGTGTGTGTGTGTGTGTGTGTGTGTGTCTCAGAGGCTTGAATTCGACACAAGCCGTAAAGGTGGTCGAGGAGGCCATTAGGCTGCAGAGGAACTTTCCAGACATCATGGCAGGCTTTGACTTTGTAAGTTACAACCTAAGATCTAATAACAGAACAAATCAAGATTCTTCAGAAAAAACCAAACACACACAACCTACGTGCCCAAGGTGATGAACTAACAAGGAATTTATCGATACAGCAAAAATAAACATGATCATGTGTTTAGGTTTCCTTTTTCAGTGGATTCAGTCATTCAACAAGAATTTTTATTCACTAATCACAGCGTTTGTGAGATCCGTTTATCCTTTAATAGGAAATGAAAGCGTGCATTGAAACTTAGCCAAGTGAGCTAATGTACCAAGGTGTGCAGGGTTGCCAGGTCTCAGTGCTGAAAGAACTGAAAGTAGCCCTATAAAAATAAAATCAGAAAAACATTATTTTCTGTTCCTTATTTTTTTTATTTTTTTTAAATTCTTATTTGTTTGTTAGTTTTTTATTCTAAAAAAGTCTTCCATCCCAAAACAACAAGGAGAAACGAAACAATAATGCTCATGTTCTCATTATTTAAAATTATTATTATTATTTAGGCTTAGTGGTTAGCACGTTCGCGTCACACCTCCAGGGTTGGGGGTTCGATTCCCGCCTCCGCCTTGTGTGTGTGGAGTTTGCATGTTCTCCCCGTGCCTCGGGGGTTTCCTCCGGGTACTCCGGTTTCCTCCCCCGATCCAAAGACATGCATGGTAGGTTGATTGGCATCTCTGGAAAATTGTCCATAGTGTGTGATTGCGTGAGTGAATGAGAGTGTGTGTGTGCCCTGTGATGGGTTGGCACTCCATCCAGGGTGTATCCTGCCTTGATGCCCGATGACGCCTGAGATAGACACAGGCTCCCCGTGACCCGAGGTAGTTCGGATAAGCGGTAGAAAATGAATGAATGAGGATTTTTATTTATTTATTTATTTATTTTTAAAAGAAAAATGATTTACATATTTTAGGTGGGTCATGAAGATAATGGAAATCCCCTGTGGTACTTTAAAGAGGCTTTGGGTCTGCCGGAGGAGCGCGGCGTCCATCTGCCCTTCTTCTTCCATGCAGGAGAGACCAGTACAGCACACACAACACACCCAAATATATTTATGTAGATTGACCCGTGTCTGATTTTCCTCTGTAAAGCGTACGTCTTCCACTTCCTGTGTAGACTCAGAAGGCACAGCAGTGGATCAGAACATGATGGACGCCCTGCTCTTCAACACGTCTCGGATCGGACACGGCTTTGCGATGCCGCGTCACCCCGTGGTCAAAGAGCTCTCCAGGAAGATGAATGTAGCGGTGGAAGTTTGCCCCATCTCTAATCAGGTAGCTTCCTGTTTTCATCCAGGTGTGATCGAATAAACGAGGATTCTTATTTCCATTCAATAATTACTGCCGGGGGCACGGTGGCTTAGTGGTTAGCACGTTTGCCTCACACCTCCAGGGTCGGGGGTTGTGTGGAGTTTACATGTTCTCCCCGTGCCTCGGGGGTTTCCTCCGGGTACTCCGGTTTCCTCCCCCGGTCCAAAGACATGCATGGTAGGTTGATTGGCATCTCTGGAAAATTGTCCGTAGTGTGTGATTGCGTGAGTGAATGAGAGAGTGTGTGTGCCCTGTGATGGGTTGGCACTCCGTCCAGGGTGTATCCTGCCTTGATGCCCGATGATGCCTGAGATAGGCACAGGCTCCCCGTGAACCGAGGTAGTTCGGATAAGCGGTAGAAAATGAGTGATTGTATATAGCATCTATACAAAATGCTTTGTACGTAGTGTTACGTTTTCAGTGTACAGCGTATTGTATTTTGTCATCAACTGAAACGAATTTCCAAAAGTCCTGGACGTTTCTGGTGATATGCGAAAGCACTTTCTGAAATGTGAAACGTTCAATACAATTTATTTGTTTGGCGCTTTTAACAATCCACATTGTCTCAAAACAGCTTTACAGGAGAATGGAAACAGAATAAATTACATTTTAAAAGTTTAAAATGAAGTTACTATTTATCTCTAACATTTATCACTAATGAGCAAGCCGGAGGTGACGATGGTAAGGAATAACTCCCTGAGATGATATGAGGAAGGAACCTTGAGAGGAACCAGACTTACAAGTGAACCTCATCCTCATTTGGGTGACACTGGACAGGAAATAATGTCAATGTAAATAATGTCCTTTCTACATCAGTTTATAGTCCAGTGGAATTGTGTAACCAAGAGCTCCTGAGAGTCATTTCTGAGTTCATTACAGATTTAACACTAATTCCTTTCTGTTAAAGTCTTCAAATGATCACTAATGAAGACTCGAGCACAAATCTGACCGACATAACAGTAGCTCGAAGACGGTGTCACGAGTCTCCAAGCGGCTTCATCCACAGCAGTCCCATGAGTCACGGGCTGTCCATGCAGGTCAAATGTCTGTTCAAATGAAATTCTGCCACTTTGACTTTCCTGCTCAGGTCCTAAAGCTGGTGTCAGACCTGCGGAACCATCCAGCAGCCGTGCTGATGGCAGAGGGCCATCCCTTGGTGATCAGCTCCGACGACCCGGCTCTGTTCGGAGCGTCCGGTCTCTCGTACGACTTCTACGAGGCTTTCGTGGGCTTCGGAGGAATGAAATCGAATTTAGCGACGCTGAAACAGCTCGTGTTAAACTCTCTAAGGTAACGGATCACTTCGCAAGATTTGTTTGCGTCACAGATCCCAAAAATCCTTCACTTTTCAGTGCTGCTTCTTTTTTAATCATGACGAGTTTTCAATTATAAAACACAAACCGTGTATTTTATCCAAACCTTTTATATACAGCTGTTATATTGTTTAAATGACGTTTGCACTGCTGTTCCAACGCTGGCTTTGTTGCTCAAAACTAAACTGTGCATTATAAACTCTTTAGCTTCAGTTGCATCTATAAGATGATCGGAATATGATTTTAGTTTTACGTGTAGGTTTCAGATCAGTTATGAAAAGGAACCTGGATGTAATGGTTCCTCTTTATCTAACAGGCGTAAGTAAAATTGGAAGATGACTGAAGTATTTTTTTTTTCATTAACAAACGAATCTTGCACAAATTCATACCAAATCATAATTAAAGTAGATGTATTCGTATTTTCTGCTTCCTTCAGAAAGGCTTCACTGTCGATTCAGGACAAACGTGAACACGTGAATTTCAGCCTTTTTAAATAAAACACATCCACAGTCTTAGGAAATTCTTCACTCAGGATATTTGCTGATCTGATCTTTTGTTTGGTTTGGTTTCAGGTACAGCTCCTTGCCTCCCACTATGAAGGAAAAAGCCATTTCAGCCTTGCTAAGGAAGTGGGACAAGTTTGTCTCAGAGAGTTTACTGTGAACCTGCAGGAGAACCTGCTGGTGACCATAGAGACACTTTTTATAGGCTGCATTTTTATACACGCAAGAATGAAAAAATTTACCTGGCTGTGTGTCGGAATTGAAAGGAATGTTTTACTGGCATGATTTAAGAAAAAAACAAAAGTCACTTAACTTCTGAGTGATTAGATCGCCCTCTGCTGGACATATGTATCTATTACCTTCATGCTGTGGGAGGTCTTTATCTCAGGTGACTTTTTGGTAGCCAGATGAAAACTAACTGACAATAAGAAAGAGGCTGTTCTTTTATTTTAGAACATAAAAACATTTTTTTTCGTCCATTTATAGCTACATTTAGTGTCGTGGAACATTCGTGAATTGAGATTGTTTCGGTTTCAATCAGTGAAGCTCTTTGAATTGTAACAGTTAGAAAGCACCAAAACTTGAGACTCCTTACAGACATATTTACACATCTTCTAACAGAATGTAATGCACTTAAAAAAAAAAAAAAAATTCATTCATAAGGGTAAAATGATATCAACATCTGCTGCACAAATCCCTGTCATTTAACTGTTGCTATAGAAACCATGATATAGCAAAATAGTGATAGTTTTAATGCTGCACCACTGTCAGAGCTGCTGATCAACACCTTCTGACCAATCAGAATCAAGCATTCATCAGGATTGGTTTAGACATATATTTGTATAGATGTACAGCTCGCTCTTTGTGTGTGTGTGTGTGTGTTGCTTTTTATTAGTCATAACAGATGTGAAAGTTTAAGAACATTGCTACGCGTCATCTCAGGGACACTGAATAGATACTGAGTGCTCTGATAGAATAGAAGCCTTTATTTTGTCACATATACATTAAAGCACAGTGAAATTCTTTCTTCACATATCTTTCTTCACATAAATTTGGAGGTTTTGGTCAGAGCACAGGGTCTGACATGATATATCACTGGAGCAGAGAGGGTTAAGGGCCTTGTTCAAGGGCCCAACAGTTGCAGCTTGGCAGTGCTGGGGCTTGAACCCTGATCTTCTGACCAACAATACAGGGACTTAACCATTTGATCATTTGCTTTAATTCTATTGATAAATGACTTCATAGTGAGAACATAGTGTGTATGTGTGTGCGTGTGTGTGTGCGCGTGTGTGTGCATGTGTGCGCGCATGCATGATGTGTGTGTGGTGTGTGTATGTGTGTGTACACATTTCCCTGTACTGAGACAAGATGGAAACGTATGCAAGTCTTATAATGGAAGTCTGTCTGTCTGTGTGTCTGTCTACACGACGTACATAATAATAAACATTTATTCACTCCTGTTTGCTCATTCCTGATCATCCATCATTGTACTGTAACAGTCCAGATGATAAGAAGCTTCACTGGGTGAATAAAGAACACTGATGAGTTTTCCTAGACAGCATCACAAGCTCTAACTGATTTTGTCCATACAAACAAAAACAAATAAACTATATAACAGAAGTCAGCCAGTATTATTCTAAAAGTGCCAACTTGCTTAATGAAATCCTCAGTATAGATAAAGACGTCACATTTTGCGTTGAACGTGATCTTTATTATCATGTCTCCTCTTTTTTTTAAACATATCAAATGAGATTTCTATCTGCTGCACGTATTGAACTGGGAGAAGTAGGTCTCGTCAGGGATGTTGGCGTCCTTCTTCCTCCTGTGATGAAGACAACAGAACACAGCTCCTAAACTCACGGCACAGCACAGACCTTCCTCACTACACTCCGATTATATTCACACACACAAGTTGTTTACCAAATACAACAAAGGGCTGTTTCTTAATGCAATGAGAGTGTCTGTGTGTGTGCTGGATTTAGCGGATTTGTCCATTGTGTGTAGCCTCAAGTTGACCTTTTTTCTTCGTGTGATTTGAGCAGAACTAATTTAGGATGGTGAGAACTTATGCAATCACTACTACACTACTACTATGTCATGTAGTATTTTATGTAGATTTGTGACATATATTTCCAATTAATTGCATTTCGTTTGCAGAATGTAATGCTCTGAAGTGTTAAATAGCTTAAGGTGGGTGAATATTTATGCAAGCTACAGTGAACCATTTTAAATAAAACGTTAATGATGCTTATTATTCTGTGACAAAATCCTGGTCTACAGGTGTGTGTGTGTGTGTGTGTGT
Source organism: Tachysurus vachellii (assembly GCF_030014155.1). NCBI lineage: Eukaryota > Metazoa > Chordata > Actinopteri > Siluriformes > Bagridae > Tachysurus > Tachysurus vachellii. The sequence goes on along the minus strand of NC_083472.1, from coordinate 3,245,570 downwards.
GTGGGGTACAGACTGTTCATGCTGAGCCTGGGCCAGTCGTATATTAGTCTCATCCACAGCCCTACGCAGCTCCTTGTTCTTTCTTGCCTTCTGTCTCTCCTCCATCGCTGCAGCCCGAAGCGTAGCCATGTGCAGGCGGTACTCCTGTAGCTGCACTCTCTTCTGCTCCATGCGAGCACGCTGCACACACACACACACACACGCATCATAAATACATAAGACATGACTTTCCATCAAATAATATCAGATAAACTACATGTACAAACAGCTCGTTTATACACTCGTTTTCCGTCTTACCACCGTAACTCATTTGTGAAGACTAATTAATCATTTAGGAATAAAAGACAGTGCTCAGGTCTGTGTGTTGAGCTCACCCTTTTCTCTGCAGCTTGCTCCCGCTGACACATGGTGTATTCTCGGGCCTGCTCGAGTGTCATGCCCTTGTAGCAGTCCTTGCGTGCTCTGGTGTACGGCTCCAGCGTCTCATCCAGCAGATCCCCCTGCAGTTGGTTCAGGATGTCAGTTTGGTTGTTCTCCTCTTCCTGATGTCGTTCTCTTTCTCTCCGCTCTTGCGATTCCGCTGCCTGTGTGAAGATCGAAACGCTGTGAAGTGAAGCTACATTCAGGAAACACCACACGTAAAAAGATACAATGCTAAAAGCACACAATGTTGGACAATCCGTTAGTGCTTTTCTTTGGGAATCAATAAGCATCACAGTCCACCAAGCTTGACCTTTTAGCTTCTAGTCTAACTCACCAGAGCTCGATTAAAGTCCTTGATGGCGATGTTGATGGCTCTCTGGTGCTCTTCGTCCATCTTCTGCAGCTCGATGGCTTTGTTATCCATCGTTAGTTTACTTTGGTCGTACTGCTGAGCTATTTAACAAAACACACCCTCAGTTAACTGAAAAGATCCTTTGTTTAGTTCATTTGCTAAGACAAGTTACCTCTTTTGAACCTATAGCAATTTTTCTTTCCTGGAGAATCTTCTCTGTTCTAAACCATGATGACCATGAGGTCATTGAGATTAACTGATGTTTTGAGTACGGATGTATGACAAAATGAAAAACACATCGGCTTTCAATGACAGATCCGTCGTTACTCTGAGCAATTAATTCATACCCCAATTTCTACCAAATGGAGCCAATAATTCTGGAGGTCAGAATCGTTGATGGAGACACGACAGACACACGAATCAGCTGCTTCCTGAAATCTGGTAAACTGTAGTTACCTTGCAGCCTTTGCAACTCCTTCACCTGGTCCAGCTCCTGCTGCTGCTGTAAGCTCCAGTCTCTCAGCTGCTCTCGCTGTCTCTGTGTCCTGTCTCCACTGTCTAGATCCTCGCCTGCCAGCCCAGGCAAAATGCGCACCCCTACCTGCTTCTTCAGCACTTCGGGGTCATTCAGATCAAACTCTCGCCTGCTGCTGGGCTGCTGGAACTGCTGGCGGAAGCTCACAATGGCCTCCGCTAGTTGACGTTCCTCTTCCTTCTGCCTGCTCTCTAGTAGTAACACTGTACGGTCACAGTCTATGAGGTCATCAGCTGGGAGGACGGAGAGAAACGGAAGAAATTAGCCACATGTGTAACATAGCAGTCTTGCAGATTGTAGAGTTACATCAACGTTTGCACCAAAGTCTCCGTTATTTCCATGTATCTCCGTATATTTTATAAATATTGATTTATTTTATTTAGTTATTTTGGGATACAGTCACTAACTCCTGCAATGTCCCTGCCTCTTACTAAAAATCTACTGTAGTGACGCATCAAACACGAGCCTGCTAGTGCCATTGCACACAGAACAAAGTGTCATGGCTTTGGCATGAGTGCCGTACAAGGTACTGTACAAAGCTATTAGAGCGAGCAAAGTATGTGGGAAGGAAATTAAACACTGGATTGACTACAAACTTAAGACACCTGAAAACACACTCAGATAAGTTTGTTTAGTCTGCTTTAGTGTCACAGTGATGTTTGCAAATATTAGCCTTTACCCCGGTGCGTGCACACACACAAACACACACACAAACACACACACATATGTCAGTCATGTGGCACTTCATTCCCATTGTTATTGCACCAAGTTGTTTCATATTTGCACAAACCTTTTAACATTTTCAACTTTGTCGCTAGTTCCCCATCACTCCTGTAACCACAATTCTGCAGGTGTCATTGTAAATGAATGATCTCTAGGTGCTTTGTCTCCTGGTGCTTTGTGTCCTGGTGCTTTGTCTCCTGGTGCTTTGTCTCCGGGTGCTTTATTGCTGCGAGTCATTGTATGTGTGAACACACCTTAAAACCAGCGCATCTTATGAATGCCGTCCAGTGACATCACAGTGACACACACACACACACTCATTATAAAATTTTAGAGGTTTATAACTTGCCAAGCTGTTGATCTATCTACACCAAACTCGACCAGCTTCTTTAGGATACTCTGGACAAAGGTTTAAATTGGTGCACCGACTGGCCTTTTCGGTTTTCCCGCAGCCCCGCCCTCAATATATGCAAAATCGAAAAAACTTTCCACAACATTGACATGTGACATATCAAAACACTTAGTTCTCCCAGAACAATGAGGAGAACTTCTTCACGGGTATTCAGATGATGTCACATGACGTCACATGCAGCTCCGCCCCAAAATAAAAAATCAGAACAAAAAATACCATAAAAACATACTTTTACTACAGAAGGAAAGTTAAAATTGTCTAAGTGATGGATTTTTCCTTTACAAATAAACTTGAATTGAATTGTATTAAATTGAATTGAACTGCGTCACGGGTATCCACTCGCCTCCAAAAGTATTGGCACCCCAGTGGAATAATTGCTCCGACAAGCCTCAAAACATCAAAGTTTGTCACGACAAACTTTACAAATCCAGTTAAACTTAACAAATCTAATTAAACTGGATGTTTGAAACTCACCATATTCCTTCAGCTCTTTGGCCAGTGATTCTTGCTGCTGTTTCTTTTCCTGCACCTGATGCTGAAGCGCTTCTTTATCAATCTACACAACAGGAGAGGACACTTTAAGATGAACATGTCAGTGTGAGCGTTACGGAGGAATTAAAACACGGGTTTAACATGGACTTACTCCTATAGTCCGGACTTTGGCGTTAAAAACGCGCTCTTGTCGCTGCAGCTCTCGGTTTCTCCTCTTGTCCAAATGAGCGGCCTCGACACGGTCCGATAACAACTCCACTCGGTCCATTTCGGTCAGATGTCACTTACAGGTCCTTTAACCAACTTTGTACGCAGAACTAACGGTGTTTTTTTGTTGTTGTTGTGATTTGTTTATCTACCGCACAGCAAGCCTTCGGCCGGGAACTAGAGCTGCAAACACACGCCGTTGCTAGGAAACGCGAAAGCGCGTGCGCAATGCATCGATTCTGATTGCAGAATCAAGAATTCCAGAACATTCACTTGATGTTTAGGAAACGATTCAGTGTCATATGTGTGTGTGTGTGTGTGTGCTCGGTTTATGTAAATACAATAATAATTGTAGTTGTAGTGTGAAAAAAAGAAAAGAAAGTAACGCGAACGTAAAGTTTCACACAAATATCCGGGAAATATAACATTTATTTATTTATTTTATCTATCTATCTATCTATCTATCTATCTATCTATCTATCTATCTATCTATCTATCTATCTATCTATCTATCTATCTATCTATCTATCTATCTATCTATCTATCTATCTATCTATCTATCTATCTATCTATCTATCTATCTATCTATCTATCTATCTATCATTTGTTTGTTTGTTTGTTTTATTTTGTTTGTTTTTGAATTCACAAGCTAAGAAAATGAGATCATCTAAAACAAAAGAGTTTAATCTCATTTAAATAGTTTTTCTTCTTATTTGTATTCTGATAATTAATAATTGATTAATTATCCAATCACTCTTGAGTTTTGCCTGTTCTGACACTTCTATCTAATCATTTCTAGAGTAAGTGAATAACGACTGGTTCACTTGCACATAATCTCTGTTAGAAACAGATTTACAAACATACTTTTACTACAGAAGGAAAGTTTAAATTGTCCATGTGATGGATTTTTCCTCTGGGAAGACATTCATTTAACATTTATGGAAGGAGTCTCCAGTGTCAGCAGGGTCAGGAACAATCAAATGTAAAGCTATAACGTTAGAGGGTCCGTGCTTAAAGACTGTATTTAACATTATTTTCTATATATCTTTTTCACTTTAAAAGAAAGAAAGGAAAAAACAGATGCCTGGTGACGGAAAAACTATTTTTGTTTGTTTGTTTGTTTGTTTGTTTGTTTGTTGCTTGAGGAGCTGTTTTACAACATTAAAAGAAATTATACAAGGTAAAAAGAAAAACACGATGTTGTTCTTTAATAAATTATGGCATGTAATCACTGGCAAGTTGAATCCTCACATTACATCCTTATAATTCATTAATAAACAAGACATTTATTGTTGTAAGAACATCTGATAAATCGTTCAGAAAAAATGGAAAGAAGAATTATTCATATCCTCTGTTCAGGATTCTTGTATGTTTACATCCGCACATTATGAACAAAAAACAAGAGAACCATCAGAAGGGTTTGATGACATGTTTTATGCTCCATTGTTGTCCTGAACAGTTCTGAATAACAAGAGTGTGATGGTGGATTTCCACACATCTGTTTGTCTTTCGGTTGCGCAGTTCACCACCCTGCAGACAACACAGCCATGATGAGCACACGGTCTGAAAAGTCTCATCACAGGATTATTACATTGCAAAATGATTTACAGCACCTGCTTAAAATCCCAGTAAATGCTCATGTTCCTCGTCAAGGCCTCTTTGCATTTATACAAGCCAGGGACATTCCCTGTTCCAGGATCTTCCAGACATCTGTTGTCAGTGATTTTATTTAAGTTGATCTCACCAATATAAAACTCGCCGCTTTCTTTGTAAATTGTGTGCTGTGAAAGCAACAAACAAACAATAAGATCAATGCATGTACAGTATGGCAGTGATTTGTGTGCAGAGTGACAGGTGATGAATTAGAGCAGCTGTTGTTAAAGGTTACCTGAGGTGTGTAATAGTGGCATGTATACGCTACAGGAGTATGACCTGGGACAGGACCTTGATCCAAACACATCTGTGAATCTAAATTTTGTAGCTTTAAGGAGAAAAAGTTAAGATATATTTTTTGGATCAGAGAAATTAAAAAGTTCTTGGGTAAATTTCAGCAACTCACACACAACGTTGTTAAGCTTCGAATCAAAATGTTTTCTTAACTCTCCTGTTATGTGCTCATCACACCATTCAAGCTCTAAATCGGGAGTCATGGGGAAAGATTGTTTAAAAAAAAACATCTATTTTCTTATTTACTATTTCAGGGTTGTGTTAGGTTTTTAAAAATTTGAATCTATTACCTTTGAAAATGCTGATTTTTTATTCATGGTAGTAAAAAAGTGTGCACTGTGTAAATAAATAAAAACATTTATTATTTAAAAGATAAGATTTTACTAGTTTAAGTTTTAAGATATGTGAAATACTGAAAAGAACAAAAATGGTCCGTCATTTAATAGTGAAATTCTCCAAAAAGTATAAATGATATTTACTGTAATAAATTGACGATATGATGAAAAAGCTTGAACAAGAAAAGGGAAATTGTTTGTGTATTGATTGAATTGTGATTGAATTTTATGCCTGTTTTTTTTAATTATTCAACTAGTTGCTGAATCAATTAGTCAACTTAGAGGAAGACTTAAAACTTTTTACACTTAAGACGTATTACACACGTCTATGTGACATTATCTACGTTTTTTCCAATAAAGCTGAATCCTGAGGTTGTTTAAACTGTTAAAGCAGATATTATAATATTAGAGCATTTTTAGAAAGAGAAGACTCACTCCTCCATAGCCCAAAATGTCGATCCAGAGGTCTAGACTCGGATAGACGTTCTCCATGTACCACTTGAACGGTTTACATCCAAGTTTCTCTCTTAGTTTTTTTCTTTCTGAAGTGTCCCCGATATCAATGCCATGATCCTGTATGATGTATTATAACAGTATTATGTATAATCGACAATCTGACATTCTGAAAGTTTATTTTGTACAAGTGTTTTAAATTCTTCCCAAATTGCATCACCTACCAGTGACCACCATAAAACTAACTGCTTACTATTTTATTTAGTTAACTTTTTTTATTTATTAATTGCATAACAGGAAAAATAACATGACATACATATAGAGGATCACATTATATTCAACTATTAACACTTACATTCATCACAACATCAAAAGAAAAAACTATATAGGCTATAACTTACCAAAAGTTTCCTATACATCCTTTTTTAAAATTATTGCTTAGATCTTTTAAGACCTCAAAATAACGCTTAAGTTGAATTTTAAATAGTGTAATGTTAGACTTAATATTAGCCCATTTTTGTTTGTGTATATTGTATTTCTCATACATACAAGCCTTATATTTAACTTCTTTAATTTAAAATTTTAGCTAAACTCCAGACTTCTTTCCATTCAGTTTGAATAATGAATTCCAAAAAAGTTTGCTTCAAGTAATAATTATAATAATAGTAGTTCTAACTAGGGATGTACCGATCCGATATTTTGGATCGGTATCTGCGCCGATCTAAGCATTTTGAGTGGATCGGGTATCGGTGGTGCGTGACCGATCCAAATCCGTGGTCATGGGCGATTATATGTGGGTGGGACAGGACCCTCCCACTTTTTAAGACCAATAATATTGGACCCACCTACTTTTACTGTCTCTATTCAGCGCACGTGTCTTTTTTTATTACTTTTTAGCGCGCCGCCAGTCGAATCCATTCTGTTTGAGGAATGCCCTAATAAATTAAACTCCATTCCACGTTTTACCTACAGCATTGACCACGCTCCTGCTTCCTGAAATCCATGGGCGTCGGAACCATTATATGTGTGTGGGACAGGACACGCCCACTTTTTATTTACTTTTGACGCCCATGCCAGTGGTGGTTGATTAATGAACAGCAAACATCATAGACTATTGCTTGAATTTATAAGAAAAATACACTTATATATTAAATTACATTAATGTAAATAAATATAATAAATTTTATGGGAAATATGTTGCACAACCGCCTGCGACAGACAGGCAAGTTTAGCAGGTGCCCTTTCCATTTACCTCAGCGCCTTAAACATGTCGCTCATTTGGGTGCAAGGTTTACTGTTTAATACATTGTGCATTGTGTTTCAAGAGTTCTAATTTAAGATTCACTTTAAAATATTGCCTAATTTAATTTAATAATTGCAGTATATATGGTTTAGATTGTTATACCACTAACTGTTAAAAGTACTATTTGCTACTGCATTAATACTTTAAGGTTTGTTGTGTTTTCATTTTTAATCCAGTAATTACGGTGGCCAGGAAGTGCAAAACACATTAACAAATCCGAAAACACATTAACAAATCCCAAAACACATTAACAAATCAGAAAACACAACGACATTTCAGACAACCCGGAAGCGGTTGGTATAGTTTGTGATTGGACAAGACACCTGTCACTCAAGGTATACATGAAGTTCAACAGTCTGCCGCAGGGAAAGTTGGAATGGAAGAATGGAATGGATTACTGTGGATTAATTCTGTTATTTTCTTGAACAGAAAACTTTATTTAAACGGAGAACTTTACACATTACACATAAGATTCCATACCTGTATATCTTGAGTGACAGGTGTCTTGTCCAATGATCGGTAAGTTTCCATTCAAAAACGATACACTACCGTTTCTGGGTTGTCTGACTTGTCGTTGTGTTTTTGGATTTGTTAATGTGTTTTCTGATTTGTTAATGTGTTTTGGGATTTGTTAATTTGTTTTGGGATTTGTTAATTTGTTTTCTGATTTGTTAATGTGTTTTGGGATTTGTTAATGTGTTTTGCACTTCCCGGCCAACGTAAGTAATGGGCATTTTTGTATTTCTTTGCCAGAAACAAATAAATCTTAATGACTAAGCGAGTTGTATACATTCTTTAGTTTGTACCAGTCTTTAATAAATTGAACGATTGTAAATTGTTGCGGTATAAGAGAAATAAAACTTTAAATTCTAATTTTTGGTGTTCACATTTACTTTGCTTTGTCATGCCACCTACTGATTATGTGTAGATTATTATTGATATTATTATTATTATAGAGTATCAATGACGTATATATTATCAGTAATAACTATCCCAGTGTACTCACTTTTAAGGGAAGGTTCCAGGCTATATGAACATGATATTTGTACTCATCCATCCAGATGTCAGCCACACGCAGTGCATTTCTCATAATGTACTTGCTCAGATCGGGTGCGTACGGCTTGTGAGCTCTCTCTATGTGGGCGATCTTGGAGCACGGCACGACCTTGATGCTCCCACCACACGTCCACACCTGACCATGAACCCAGATCAGTTGTTGCTTCACAGCTGAATTACATACATACACATACAGACATAACAACAACAACAAAAGATCTCACCCGAATACCAAGCTCTACATTTTCTCCACCGTAAACATCCATCCCTGCATCCAGGCTGCCGATCTCTCCCAGAAAAGCTCTGTCTGCAGCCAGAATTCCCATTAAAGAAGGAGACCTGGATAAATGAAGAAGATAATAATGCTGAAATCTCCATTTCGATTGGTCCATTATTTTCTGAATTATTTTTGCAAGAGGAACACTGACAAAACACTGCAGCTGCAAACTTCATGCCGTACTTTTTAGTCGTCGTCTTTTTAGTTATCGTCGCTATAGCAACGGATCATACACGAAGACATGGCAGGACCGTTTACGTACTCACCTAAAGAAAAACTGTGCTGTGTGGAAAAAATGTAATTGATGTCGTGCTGACATTTGCTTTGTAAAGAGACGTTTATATAACCTTTTTTTTAACTGTCAGAAAAAATATGTTATATGTTGTATTCATATCGTCTCAATGCCGTTTCAGTCTACTCACTTTCCAGGAGTTGAGCCATCATTGTGTTTGTATTCAGGGCTGAAAGGCACATACGTACACCACAGCGCCCAGTCAAAGCCATGAGCATAAGGAGGGTACAGAACTACTTCAAGGTCGTCATAATTGACTCGGTCAAACACAGGAGAGACGACGACTGTTCTGTCTGCCTTGATCTGCGCTAGCAGCGGCTCTGCCCTGGTGACATGGAAACAAAAATAAGAACACAGGCACGTGTTAAAAACAGATGACGTTAGCTTCCGTTATCATTAAAGCAATAATCGAAATAATACGGGCTGATGGTCAGATTCTGATTGTGCAAAAGTCAGAACTGAATTTTTATTTGCTATGCACACTTTTCTACTTTCCAACGAAATTCTCACTGCTGCAGTAGAAAATAAGCACAAATAGAATCACGATGCTGCAAATATTATTCAATCTTTCTGAGTGAAGGTAAGTGATAACATCTTGAATAGGGACAGATTTCTTTTCATAATAAATTTTTCTCCCATTTATTTATTGATTTAGTTAGCTAGTTTACTTTTTATTTATTTATTTAATTTACTTATTTATTTATTTGTTTGTTTGCTTGTTTGTTTTTGAATTCACAAGCTAAGAAAATGAGATCTTATAAAACAAAAGTTAAGTGATAAAATCTTGAATAGGGACAGATTTCTTTTCATAATCATTTTTGCAATCTACTACATTAGCTTGATTTATGGTAATTGGTATGCACCAATAACAGGATACATGATGACAATAGACTCTGATAAGACAGAAATACTACTTATAGGCCCAAAAACCAGCACACAGAAACTCTCACAACTTAATTTCCAATTAGAGGGATGTACTGTTACTAGTAGCTCGACAGTGAAAGACCTGGGTGTTATATTAGACAGTAACTTGACTTTTGAAAATCATATCGCCCAAACCACAAAAACAGCCTTCTTCCACCTTAGAAATATTGCCAAGCTGAGAAACATCCTGTCTATATCTGATGCTGAGAAGCTAGTTCATGCTTTCATGACCTCTAGACTGGACTATTGTAATGCATTACTAGGTGGTTGTCCTGCATCTTTAATAAATAGGTTACAGTTAGTCCAAAATGCAGCTGCCAGAGTTCTCACTAGGACAAGAAAGTATGACCATATAACCCCAATTTTATCATCCCTACACTGGCTACCTGTTAAGTTTAGAATTGATTACAAACTGCTGCTACTTACGTACAAGGCTCTTAATGGTTTAGCGCCCATGTATCTAACTAGTCTTCTAACACGTTACAATCCTTCATGCTCTCTGAGATCACAAAACTCAGGACTTCTGGTAGTTCCCAGAATATCTAAGCCTACTAAAGGTGGTAGAGCGTTTTCTTATTTAGCTCCCAAACTCTGGAATAGTCTTCCTGATAGTGTTCGGGGCTCAGACACACTTTCACAGTTTAAATGTAGATTAAAAACCCATCTCTTTAGTCAGGCGTACACATAATACATCCCATCATATTGTGCACTATTACACTAGACTTGCACATTCTTATGAACAGCAGATATGTTAATCCCTCTGCACTGCTCTTCTCTTCTCTTTTTCTACCCATGCTGAGACACCCATGCTATGATCGTCTTCCGTGCGATGAAATTTTTGGACCTCCACTGAGACAAGGCTGACTCTGTGAGAACCCTGAGACATCTACAGATCTACCGGCTCCAGTTGGACTCTGTGATACTTGTATATTTGTAACCACACCATCTAGTGTCACCCATATGAGGATGGGTTCCCCTTGAGTCTGGTTCCTCTCAAGGTTTCTTCCTTTACCAATCTAGGGAGCTTTTCCTTGCCACTGTTGCCTGAGCCTCCTCAGACTTGCTCATTGGGGACAAATACACATACACACATACATACATACATACATACATACATACATACATACATACATACATACATACACACTGTGAACTGTATATATCTTGAATTTTTATTATATTAATTCTTTATACTTCTCCTTATGTTTATCTTTTGTTCTATGTTTATGTTCTGTAAAGCTGCTTTGTGACAATGTCCATTGTAAAAAGCGCTATACAAATAAACTTGAATTGAATTGAATTGAATTGAATAACAGGATACATCAGGCTCAAATTGTGAAAGACTGGCTCTGGCAGCATGAGACGTCTTTTACACACGTGGACTAGCCACCAGACCTTAACATCAATGAGAAAAGGTGGTCCAGTGAAATATTGTGTGACTTTTTTTTGGCCATGCAGTATGTTTTACCTGAGATACAGATGAAACCAGATATTTACATACACTTCAGAAAAAAACACAAAAACTTTTATTTCTTTACTGTCATACATTAAATCAGAGTAAACTTTTTCTGTTTTAAATCAATAACTATTAACATATTTTTTGCAATTGTTAAATGTCAGAATCGAGCAAGGGAGAATTTTTATGTATTTTTATTATCACTTTCATCAAAGTCAGAAGTATACATACACTTCCTTAGTATTTGGTGGAATTGCCCCGAAACTGTTTCACTTGGTCCAAACGTTTTGGGTATCCTTCCACAAGCTTTCTACAATAGTTTGCTGGAATTTTGGCCCTCTCCTCTTGACAGAACAAACAGAAGGTTTGTAGGCCTTCTTGCTCGCACTCGCCTTTTCAGTGCCGCCCACAAATTTTCTATGGGATTGAGATCAGGGCTTTGTGATGGCCACTCCAATACCTTGACTTTGTTGTCCTTAAGCCACGTTGTAACTAATTTGGAGGTATGCTTGGGGTCCTTGTCCATTTGGAAGACCCATTTGCACCCAAGCTTTAACTTCCTGGCTGATGTCTTCAGATATACATATTTTTCTTTTCTCATGATGCCATCTATTTTGCAAAGTGCACCAGTCCCTTCTGCAGCAAAGCAGCCCCACAACATTATACTACCACCCCCATACTTGACAGTTGGGATGGTGCTCTGAGGCTTCAAAGCTTCGCCCTTTTTCCTCCAAATATACCGTTTGTCATTATGGCCGAACAGTTCAATTTTTGTTTCGTCAGACCACAATACATGTCTCCAGAAATTAAGATTTTTCCCCCATGTGCAGTTGCAAACTGTAGTCTGGCTTTTTTATGGTGGTTTTGAAGTAATGGCGGGGGGGCACGGTGGCTAGCACGTTCGCCTCACACCTCCAGGGCCGGGGTTCTATTCCCGCCTCCACCTTGTGTGTGTGGAGTTTGCATGTTCTCCCCGTGCCTCGGGGGTTTCCTCCGGGTACTCCGGTTTCCTCCCCCAGTCCAAAGACATGCATGGTAGGTTGATTGGCATCTCTGGAAAAATTGTCCGTAGTGTGTGAGTGCGTGAGTGAATGAGAGTGTGTGTGTGCCCTGCGATGGGTTGGCACTCTGTCCAGGGTGTATCCTGCCTTGATGCCCGATGACGCCTGAGATAGGCACAGGCTCCCCGTGACCCGAGGTAGTTCGGATAAGCGGTAGAAAATGAGTGAGTGAGTGAAGTAATGGCTTTCTCCTCCCAGAGTAACCTTTCCGCTCATGGTGGTACAGTATTCGTTTTTACTGTGGATAATGACACTGTCTTACCAATTTCTGCCAGCATCTTTACAAGATCTTTTGCTGTTGTCCTGGGGTTGATTCGCACATTTCGCACCAATACACGTTCCTCTCTGGGACTCAGAATCCGTCTCCTTCCTGAGCAGTATGATGGTTGTACATGTACATTCCCATGTTTTCTATACTTGCGTATTATTGTCTGAATGGATGAATGTGGGACCTTCAGGCATCTGGAAATTGCACCTAAAGATGAGCCACACTTGTGGAGGTCAACAATTCTTTTTCTGATGTCGGTGGATTTCTCTTGATTTTCCCATGAAAATCAAGAGAAAGAGGCTCTGTGTTTGAGGAGTGCCTTTATATTGGTGGAGGTTGTGACAATATGCATCCACAGGTGTGCCACCAATTAACTCAAATGGAATCAATTAACCTATCAGAAGCTTCTTAAGCTCAGAATGGAATCATCTGGAGTTTTTTTTGTTTGTTTAAAGGCACGATAAACTTAGTGTATGTATACTTCTGACTTTGATGAAAGTGATAATAAAAATACATAAAAAGTCTCCCTCGCTTGATTCTGACATTTAACAAATGCAAAAAAATATGTTAATATTTATTGATTTAAAACAAAAAGTTTACTCTGATTTAATGTATGACAGTAAAGAAATAAAAGTTTTTGTGTTTTTTTTTCTGAAGTGTATGTAAATATCTGGTTTCATCTGTACTTCACTTGAGATACTCACCACATCACATTGACCTCTATATGTATGTCCAAAATAGCCACAACATCAGCACTAGCAGCAGCCCAACCAGAGACGCGAGCTTGTGCGAGACCCATCTGACGATCGTGTCTCACTCGGAGGATTTTCAGCTGAGGATGTTGCTTCTGCGTGGTGGCAACGTAGAAATCAAGACTTTCTCCTAGGTCCTCTGTTCAAAAAGAGCATACGTATTCCTTCTCAATAATATCTGCACGCAGTCATAGGACATAACAGTATTGATCTTGTGTCCAAAGTTTTAAACATGCTATGGTGTGGCATGACAAGAGAATAGTCAACAGTGGGGTGGTGGGATGCAATGTTGTGACACTGTAATGTCTCACTCTACAGTGGTGGTTAATATGAAGCTCATATTACAGTAGACATTCAGTGCTTTAAGAATTTATAGTTTTTCATGAGTAATTCTCTTACCAAGGCAGCATATTTATAGAAATATATCCAAATCAAGACAGAAACATTTGTCTTGATATCAAACCAGTTTGATTTTCTTATCTTCAACCACTAAAATTCTGTGTTTATTCTTTTTGTTTATCCAACAAAAGATAAAACACATGTCTCTCACTTAAAGTAAACAGAGTCCTGACTCGATTTATATCGCAATCAGAACTAAGAATTCAGCTAACAGTTTTTGTGTCTTGTGCCATGTGCTTTGGTTTTTGTTTTGGCTTTTCCCAAAAGCCCTGGATATTTGTTCCCTAATTAATAGAATAGAATAGAATAGAACAGGGGCATTGAAGCCTTTATTATCGCCACATATACATTACAGCACAGTGGAATTCTTTTCTTTACATACCCTAACTGAGGAGGTTGTGGTCAGAGTGCAGGGGCAGCTATGATACAGTTCCCCTGGAGCAGGGAGGGTTGAGAGCCTTGCTCAGGGGCCCAACAGTGGCATCTTGGCTGTGCTGGGCCTTGAACCCCGATCAACAACCCAGAGCCTTAACCAGCTTAGCCACTACTGCCCCTTTTCTGTTATCCCAGCATATGGGTCTGAATTTTATCAGTGAGGACTTCCCTGTTTTCCTGACCCAATCAGTGGTAGTGGCTCCAACACCTAATCCAGTTAATTTTTCAAGCTGTGTTTCCCCGGTTGCATCTGCACTTGAGTGTAGCTGGATGTAGGCTTCTGTAAACCCTGTCACATGCCAGTTGTTAAACCCAGGCATATTTCCGTCATGGGAAACAGAGGCATGGATCCAAGCCTTGGTTGTGTGCGATACCTGGAATGTTTAAATGATCGGAAAATATTAACAAAAGCACCCTTTGGGTAATTAACTAATATTGGCTGGGAAGATATTCAAATCGCTAACCGCCTGGACTGGGGCTAAAATAGCCAAGAGATGGGTTTCCTTTGGGGCAGTTGTTTTAGGACTGGGGAAAAATTGTGCACATCTTCTAATGCAACAGAGACATAGACAGCACTAGTATTGCTTTATAGGCTTAAAAATACATCGCACAACACATCATCATACTGGTATTTTCTGTGTTAATTTTGGCTAAATTAAAACAAAAATCTAACTTTGATTTGAGTTTGAAAAATTTGGTGAGCTAAACTCACTACTGCCCAGATTCAGATGCATTTCATTTGTTTTATTTCATCTGTTAATCATAAATAAGAATAGAAGAATAAGAACCCTTAAACAGATTGAGTTTTCTTAACAAACCGTTAGTGCTGTGATCGTCCACCAGTATGAGTTCCTTGAGCAGGTGATCAGGTGTTCGGTGGATGATACTGTGTATGGCTCTCTTGATAACAGACAGAGCCTCATTCAGGTAGATGAGAACCACGCTGAGCGACGGAAGCTGCTCAGGATACACCTTTGTTGCACAACTGTAAAATAAAATGAACAGAAACACAAAATAATAGAACTGCATACACGGTTATTTATAGCAAAGTAATAAAATACGTTTTAACCACACAGTCACATGCACACACTCGCTGTAAATACACTGTATACACAATGGGAATTTAATATAATTTTACATATTTACAAACATATTGATTTCTGGAATAGAAAATTCCTAAATTTGAAAATGTTCATTTTATATATTATTAGATTTGGTGGTATAGTGGAATAAACTGTATAGAAATTGATTAACAGCAAACAATTCAATTCATTCATTCATTTTCTACCGCTTATCCGAACTACCTCGGGTCACGGGGAGCCTGTGCCTATCTCAGGCGTCATCGGGCATCAAGGCAGGATACAATAATAATAATAATAATAGAAGAAGAAAAAAATAAGGATAAAAATGAATAAATGAAAAGTGAAACACAAGAAACAAGTCACAAATCCAACCAATAAATAATATACAAACATCATCATTGCAGCATTTGAACCCTTTTTACCAGTACACTGCAGAATCGGTATAAACAAATGAATTATTTTATGGCCGCATGTCTGACATAAAATCAATCAGGACACTGTTCACTTTAAGTGTGAGACATTTTTAAACTCTTAAATTTGAGATGTTTCTGAACAGCCACTTGGAGCATCCCAGAGAGCATCCTGTTCTGTGCCTCCTCTCCAGTGTTTCTACAGAAAGACTTAGAAGGATAAAGAGGTAACAGAACATGAGTGAGTATACACTAAATGAATGTTTAATTTGGGTTTGAATCCTTAAACATTTACACACGCTACTGTAACTGTTTGCTGCTATCTCGAGCATCCTGTTCATATCCTGTCCACACAAAAAAATCTACCAGATCATCTGCTCAACAAACAATTTACTAATCTAAACAATGGAATTAATTTGTCTTTTTAAAAATCGAAACAATGGAATTCATTCATTCACTCATTTTCTACCGCTTATCCAAACTTCTCGGGTCACGGGGAGCCTGTGCCTATCTCAGGCGTCATCGGGCATCAAGGCAGGATACACCCTGGACGGAGTGCCAACCCATCGCAGGGCACACACACTCTCATTCACTCACGCAATCACACACTACGGATAATTTCTCCAGAGATGCGGGGCGGGAATCGAACCCCCAACCCTGGAGGTGTGAGGCGAACGTACTCTCCACTAAGCCACCGTGCCCTGCTAACAATGGAATTAATTTGTCTTTATAAAAATCTAAACAATAGAATTAATTTGTCTATCTTGCAGGTTAATTAGTTAAAAGCATATTTAACACATAAGATTATCATTAAGACGGATTAGATAAGGAATTGACATTAAAATCGTTTAACACGCTGTTTTAAGGTTGAGGGCAGAGTGGGGTGAAAATGAAATAAGTCCTTTTAATGAAAATTAACCCCAAAAAATTCAAATAATTTCGGATCACTGTCAAAAGACGGCATGAGGCAAACGAAAAGAACACACTGGAGAAAAGACAGAACTCACAATGTGCTCTGTCCCTGTCCCTGCTGCTGTGCATTGATACCATGTTATATTCATGCTATATATGTCATATACATATTATAATCATATATATTCATAACTTCCTCATGCCTCTTTAATCATTTAATCAGAGGTCTTATGATGAAACCATGATACAGCTTTCTTCCAGTTTTCTGAGTGTGTAAATTAGGAGCTAATGCTGTATGTAAGGAACTGGTTTGCATGTTAGAAATCAAAGTTATAAAAGGGGAAAACAACACACAAAAGGCTCAAGTGTGTCTTACTTTTACAACCAAAAAAAGAAATATGGGTGTTAAATATATAAACAAGCTTAAAGTACTCAAGAAATCAGCCAGAGATAAGTCAAAGGTTGTAGAGAGTCAAAGGGTGTACTGTATCAGCACGAGGAAGTGATTAGGGCGTAGTTTTATTGATTCAGTTCAGCCGTGATGTTTACCATGGCACTGAGAAGGTCAGATCAGTTAAGGGAGTTCACAAAGTGTTTACAGATTTTCAATAGAACATAAATACTTTAAACGCTTTCTTCAGTATAGAATTTCTTTGATTTCAATGTAAAAAAAATTAGAATGATAACACATTATAATTATAATAATAACACAGGTTGAATGATGCCAGAATAATTAACTGAAGTAGTATGTAATTAACGTACAGAGCTCATCATACGAGCACACACACACACACACCTGAATATAGTTTGGCCCTGTCCTGCTTCTTGCTCTGATTAGCAGGATGGTATTGCATACACTACTTGACCAGAAGTATGTGCACCCCTGACAATCACAACCATATGTTGTTCTTCCCCAAACTGTTGGCACATAGTTTGAAGCACATTCATATTTGTATGGAATGTATTGGTATTCTGGTGTTTTCCTTCATTGCCATGTTCCAGCATGGTGTTTTAAGGTTGGAGTGGAAGAACTACTGCTATACCCTTCCACATTTTATTGTTTTATTTTCTTTCTTTTTTAATTAAAAGAAATCCAGGTCACCTGGGATCCCGGGTGTCTGGTAGCTGTCTGTTAATTGGTAGTCGGTCGCTCAGATAGACGTTGTATCCGTATTTGTTATAGCCAGCCTGCGCTTCACGCTGCTCATCATGGGAAAGATTGCGACCCCATTTTTTAAACAGTGAAGATTCTGGGAAAAGCATGGACTGATGATCTCCTCTACTTTTCTTTTCTTCTATGTTGTTTTGCATGTCCTCCAGCATCTTCTGCATTCGAATTTGTTTTCCTTCAAAGGACATCAACATATCATCTGCAAATTAAGAACTTAGGTAAATAAAAATAGGATATAAATATAACTGCATACTATTGATAGAATACTATCATATTATATCAATTCATTTGTTTGCTTTTTTGGTATTATATGGATGCTATGATTAGGTTAGCTTGCTCGAGAACAAAAAAGTCTTAGCATTTAATAACATTAGCTCTCGCTTAAGTTTGCTGTATGGTAACTTATTTTACTGTATGCAACGTTATTTAGTTATGTTTCCTAACAAGCAATCTAACAACTTTTAAAACAACAATGAAGAACATTATTAGTCATATAGGCCACAATTGACATCAATAGCCACCTGATAATATCAGATTAGTTCAGTTTTTGGGTTTATGATATTCCAGAAACTAAAAAGAAAATGTTCTCTGGATCAGAATCTACTATAAAGCTAAGACACATAATTCCTTATTAGAATGTTTGTATGATACTCTGAGAACATTTGCTTTAAATAATGAATCAGAAAGATTGTTTAAGAAGGATGAAAAACACACATTCTGAAGGTTTTACAATAAAAAAGAAAAAATGTAATTTTTTTATAATTAGTTAATTTAGGGTCAATTTTTTGGAGGTTGTGTGTGTATATATATATATATATATATATATATATATATATATATATATATATATATATACACACACAGTATATAAACAACCAAAACTATTTTTCTTTTAATAATAAACAGATTTAGCAGCCGATCCATATGTAGGATACTCACATAGTTTTTCAACAGATGGTCTTTTGTCCTGTCCTCTGTCCAGTGCGCTGCTTTGGTCTGCATTGTCGTTATATAATTCTTTAAATCTCATCATGTAATTGATTATAAAAAGAGTCACGGCAGCACACGTGACAGTTTTATACCATATCAACTTTATCCTCATCCTTATAGCCTTGTGAGAAAGTTCAGATGCCAACCTGCTGCCTAACACTAATGGGTGTTTCTCCTCTGATTAAATGCAGGTGATATTATAGCTCTCTGTTTGAACACGGTTCATGCTGAAAGTCAAACAGCTTCTCTGATAAAAGGATATAAATGTGTGAATCCATGTGTTATGCGGAAACGGAGGCAGAAGCCGAAGTAGCAGCAAACAAAGTTTAATAGAAAACAAACTTTGGCAGAGCCAACACAAATACCTGCAGCACATGCAGGAATAATCCGGTGGTGCGCTCTGGGGGTGCGGCCCACAATGTCTGGAACTGACGAGAGGCAGTTCGTGAAAGAAAGGGAAGGTGCGCGTTCAGGAGAAGCAGCGCCGCGGGGTTCGGGGGTAAGTACTCCACTCGGCGTAACATCGGAAGCAATACCGATAATAAAGGACGGGGAGAGTGTGTGACGTGAGTGTATTTATAGGCGGTGAAATGAGTGTGTAGATGAGTGTCAGGTGTGTGTGGTTAGTATGCTGGCGAGGAGCTCCTAGTGGGCGGGGCGCACACGGGAGTCGTAGCAGCGTGCTCCCTGACACCACCCCCTCTCCCAGGGGCGGCACCCGACACCCCAAAGCCGCAACGAGGCCTGCCCCTGGCACGGGGTGCTGGGCGGCTAGGGTGCGCGGCGTGGAAGTCCGCCAGCAGCGTAGGGTCCAGCACATCCTGACGGGCCACCCAGGCACGCTCCTCTGGGCCGTACCCCTCCCAGTCCACCAGGTATTCGAGGCGACCCCAGCGCTGACGGGAGTCCAAGATGTCACGAACCGCGTAAACCCCGGGCTGGTCTACGACGTCTGGCTGGCCGGGCACCGTGGGGTCACCTGGGGGGAGAGACACCGGCGAAACACAGGGTTTGAGTAGAGACACATGAAAGGTGGGGTGAATGCGGTACCTGGATGGCAGCTCCAGCCGGTATGCCACGTCGCTGATCTGACTGAGCACCTTGAATGGGCCGATGAACCGAGGGCTCAGCTTGCGGCAGGGTAACCTCAGCCTGAGGTCCCTCGTGGACAGCCACACCAGATCCCCTGGGTGTTAACGCGGTGCCTCCAGTAGCCGAGCATCAGCATGCCGGCGGGTCTCGCGGATGGCCCTGCGGAGCTGAGTGTGCGCCGACTCCCAGACCATGTGGCTCTCCCTGAACCAGTAGTCCACAGAGGGCACGTTGCATGGCTCGTCGGACCACGGGAACAGAGGAGGCTGGAATCCCAACACACACTGGAAGGGGGTGAGGCCCGTAGAGTCTTGGTGGAGCGAGTTTTGGGCGTACTCGGCCCATGGCAGGAAACGGCACCAGTCCTCCTGGCTCCGGCCGCAGTAGGTAGAACTGGGGCCCATGATCCGACACGATCTCCTCCGGGAGGCCGAAGTTCCGGAAGACATGATGGAAGAGAGTCTCTGCGGTCTCGAGGGCGGTTGGCAGGCCCTTCAAGGGCATGAGGCGGCAGGCCTTGGAGAACCGATCCACTGCCACCAGGATACAGGTGTTCCCCTCCGACCGGGGCAGGTCGGTAACGAAGTCCACCCCCAAGTGAGACCAGGGACGTTGGGGCACCGGAAGCGGCCTCAGCTTGCCCACTGGCAAGTGGCGAGGGACCTTCGAGACGGCGCAGGTGGGGCAGCCTCGGACGTAGTGGGTCACCTCCTGGACAATTCCAGGCCACCAGTAACGGGTCTGCACGAGCTGGACTGTCCGTTTCTCCCCCGGGTGGACTGATCCTGGTCCTTCGTGAACTGACTGGATGAGCCCACACCGACAGGGGGTGGGGACGTAGACACATCCCTCAGGGCAGCCCCTTGGAGTGGGCTCCTGGCGAGTGGCCGCCCGGATCTCCTGGTCGAGGTCCCAGAGGATAGGACCCAGAATGAGTGCAGGGGGAAGGATGGGTTCTGGGTCACTGGGCTCCTCGGGTCCGAACATCTGGGAGAGGGCGTCAGCCTTGCCATTTTGTGCTCCGGCCCGGTACATGATGTGGAAGAGGAACCGGGTGAAAAAGAGGGCCCAGCGAGCCTGTCTGGGATTGAGCCTCCGGGCCTCCCGCAGGTACTGCAGGTTCTTGTGGTCAGTGACCACCGTAAACGGGTGCTCGGCCCCCTCCAGCCAGTGTCTCCACTCCTCTAGGGCCAGTTTGATGGCCAGGAGCTCCCGGTTGCCGATGTCATAGTTCCGTTCAGCGGCGGAGAGCTTGTGAGAGTAGAAGGCGCAGGGGTGTAGCTGTCGAGGGGTTCCTGACCACTGCGAGAGAGCAGCGCCGACGCCGGTCGAGGATGCATCCACCTCCACCACACCGGCTTCCGAGGATCCGGGTGGCTGTTGTGAAAAAATACTGGAGCCTTAAGAGAATATATTTATATTATTATATATTATATATTATATTATATTATATTATATTATATTATATTATATTATATTATATTATATTAACCAGAAGTCAGAGGGTGAATAAAAGAGGGACTCTTTATTATATAAAGCTGATTGACCACAATAAAGAAGTTTGCTCATTCTCATCCAGGTCTGAGGAGTTTTCTCAGTGTTTTGCTTGTAGTAATTACAGTTTATCATTTAAGTCTAACTAAAACAGTCTTTATTAATTAAAAGTATATAAGTACAAATCACTCGGCGATGTGTCGACTTGGAGACGGGCTCTAAGTTCCAACATATTTAATGGCACCCCAGATGGGACTCTGTAGGGACGGCATGAGCTGCCTCCAGAACCGGGACCACTCTCTCTGAAGGGCTACAGAGGCCGGCCATAATAACAAGGTAAGCAGACGCCTGTTATAGTCAAAAGTCTGTGTATAGTGAATCTGTGGCCTGAGAGGGGAGGGGTGGCCCTGGAGAGGAGGGCAGACAGCCGCCCTCGAAATCAAGAACTCCTAAGGGTGAGATAAAGAGCTGGATGAGAAAAAAACAAAGGGAAAGCCCCATAAGTAGATAAGGTTTTGATGTGTGACTGTGTGTGTGTGTGTGTGGAAAAATCTCATGAGTGAATATTTATTTTTGGGGGTGCCCCCGGTAATAGGTGCACGGTAAAGTGCCCGGTGATAGGTGCACGGTAAAGTGCCCGGTAATAGGTGCACGGTAAAGTGCCCGGTAATAGGTGCACGGTAAAGTGCCCGGTAATAGGTGCACGGTAAAGTGCCCGGTGATAGGTGCATGGTAAAGTGCCCGGTAATAGGTGCACGGTAAAGTGCCCGGTAATAGTTGCACGGTAAAGTGCCTGGTAATAGGTGCACAGTAAAGTGCCCGGTAATAGGTGTACGGTAAAGTGCCCGGTAATAAGTGTACGGTAAAGTGCACGGTAATAGGTGTACGGTAAAGTGCCCAGTAATAAGTGTACGGTAATAAATGTATGGTAATAAGTGTATGATAATAAGTGTATGATAAGTGTACGTGATAAGTGTACGGGTGTACAATAATAAGTACACAATATAAGTACAGAATATAAGTACACGGTGATAAGTGTACGTGTGTACATAGATAAGTACACAATAATAAGTACACAATATAAGTACACGGTGATAAGTGTACGTGTGTACATAAAGGACACGATAATAAGTACACAAGTGATAAGTGTACGTAAACAGATAAGTACACACGTGATAAGTGTACATGAACAAACAAGTACACACGTGATAAGTGTACGGTAATGAGTGCACGGTAATGTGTAAACTGTGTATGGATCGTTCATGTGCATTGTTGAACCGAATGACGATTCGGATTGCTGTTTGATGTAGTAAAAGTGTGGTGTGTGGGTAAGTATAGAACAGAGGTAAGTAAGCACGACACCAGTATTGTATAAAGTAGTAGAAAACAATACTTGAATAAAAGTGCAAGTATCATACTAGAAAAAGATTTTGGTAGAATATTTTACCATATATTATAATATAACACCTTTTATAATGATATTTAAGCAAAACGTCTCAAAGTATCTGATATATACTGTACTTAAAAAGCTGAAGTAGAAATAAGAAGTAAAATTCAGTGATTGTTCAAAAAAAATTTGAATAGATCATGTTCATGTATGTGTGCAGTCTCCACTGTGTGTCCAGTATGTAGTCATCAAAAACTAAATAAATAAATAAATAAATAAATAAAATGAACAAATAATAATATCGACAAGACAAAGACCAGAGCAATGATTATTATGTTTATGAAGTATTGCATGGAGTGTTTGCATTAATGTTTTGTTTGTGCTGTAACTGGAGTAACAAGAATTGTGACATTTCACCGCGGTTGGGTGTTTTTGCGCTCTTTCCAGCTCTGACAGCGCGTGCACGCTGCGCCCGATTGTGCTTTTCCATGGAGCGTGCGGACGTGCGTAATGCAATTCAGTCTAGGAGCAGTGTAATCTCCCTTATGGCATTTGTCTGGTTTTAGTCTATAGTAACGAGTAACAAAGATGCTTAGTGGAAATATAACGGAATAAAAGTGGAAAGGTTAAGTTCAAAATTAAAAAAAAGCGAAGTAAAGTACAGATTTTTGAAATTCGGACGTACATAAAGAAGTTCTTGTACTCTGTTACAGTAGAACACGGCACGATACGCACGATTCAGCACATCCGGCTACACACACAAAGGATTGCATGAAGAGCAGTTAATATCCTGAGTAAAACGAGAAAAGAGAATTATTTTGTAGCATTTCATATTCAAGAACAGTCATCATCATCCTGCGTTTGAGTTTTAATTCCTCTTAGTAACAACGTCACGAACACGCACAGCTTCGCCCAGTATTACGAGCACCGCTAGGGGATGAGGCTGCATCAACTTCATTGTAACTTTTGAGCATTAGATCCTCTAAATGCACGGTCATGTTTTATTTATTAAGCCCACACACAAAGCATAATATGATTTATAGTAGTCGTACAAATGTAATCAAGTTGATCGTTACCTGAACTAGGCGGCGCTAGTTCAGTTTGTTTACTTGCCTTTAAGCTCTTCCCTTTCTTCACTGGGGTAATATCTTCCAAAACAAATTGGGAAAGTTATTTTTTTCGGAATACCTGAATTGGAATACCTAAGCCTTATTATCCACATCACTTTGCTCGCCTCACAAATCATTACGGTTCTGACCGAAAACCGTAAGCAGAAGTTCATCTTCCACTTCCCATTGGAGGCTTAGACAACTACAATTTGGTGTCAGATTTGTAGTCCAGACTCTTAGGAATCGAACAAGCCCTCACATGAGCCAATAGGTGCCCGTAGAGCGGAGATAGACAGGTTAAAGTCCAATGACGGCTCTCCATTGTATTCAGAACACCATCCGTTTGTTTGGCAGTTGTGCGTGTTTGGCAGTTGAGGTGCCATCTGGCAGGGGGGGCTGCCAGTGATAATTCTTAAGTTGTATTGTGCAATCCTAGAACACACACACACAGAATAGCTTTCCTGTGATTTTTTTGAGCAAATACTACTACCTAGTGTGAAACATTCATATAAAATCCATTCTTGGGTCTTTTTGACTTCAAAAATTTTTTGGTGTAAGCTAAGATGTGTGGCTATGACCTTGAGTTGTTCATAAGCTCCTGGCATGTGTTTACCGTAGTATCCTGTAGTATTTTTTAAAGTAAAATCATTTGGGTGGAAAGAAACCTCCATTCTAGCCTCTGTAACTCTGTGCCAGTAAGGCCTTGAATCACCCTGATACTTGTATCTAAAACAAGAGATTGTTTTCTTTCCAATCTGGGGCATTCTCTAACCGGTTAGAGGACACATCATTACATGATGTTATAAATGAGTCGTTAGATGAGGATAATAAACCAGTTGGGAGAATTTACCAAGTGACTGCAACAACTTAATTTTAATCTGGATTGGATTAAGTAATTAATTGATTAACTGGTAGTTTATCTGATTGATTAGTGAGTTAATTAATGGAATGGGTCAATACTTGGTTGAGTATGTAGTTGATTGACTTTAATCAATTTTAATTTAAATTTATAACTTGTTGAATTAAAAGTTGTACTTTTTGTACGTATACTTTGAGATCCTAATATCTGCCTTGTTTCTCTTGAGAGCCATACTAGCAGGAATCCTGCACAACCACGTTTGCCAGAAAACGAATAAACGTTCAGCTGAAATAGTCAACAGTACACAGAAATCCAGTACCACATGACAGTGCCACAAGGGTGAGATGGGGTGCATGAGGAAGAGGGAAAAAGTCTGATCACTCCAGCTGCAATTATAATAATAAGGCACAAGGATGCTGAAAAAGAAATCAGGAAGTACATGAAAAAGTGGCAAGACCGGACAAAGGGGGAATTGCAGTGGAGTGGAACATTTGATGAAGGGAAATGTAAAAAAGATGAAGGAAAGGATAGAATGCTGGGGGGAAGCGAAAAAGGAGAGTATGGATAAAACTATGAAGAAATGGGAGATAGTGGAGTGGTTTGAACAGGAAGGAAAGAGAAGAAGGGAAGAGAAGCTAAAAGTGCCACAGAGCAAAGAACAGGAGAAAGAGAAGGCTACAGCCCCACCATCAGGTGAATGGGTGGAGCAGCTCCAGCCCCCGCCTTACAACGAACAAAAGAAGCCCGACTACCATGGAATATACCCCGTAATAAATACGGGAGAAGAAGGTGAAGCACAAGAATTAGAACTGGAAATCACGGGTGGACAAGTCAAAGGAGTAATCCGGCAAATGTCAGCAGAAAAAGGAGATACTAAGAACAAGTATGAAGGGCCCTATCAGCCTTTCTCAGAAGAAGGTAGCCAGAGGGAGGAGAATGAGATTCTAAGACACAAAGATGAGCAAAGGGGGGGCTCAGAAAACCCAAGAGGGACTACAAAAGAAGAAGGAAAAGAATATCGACAGGAAATGGACGAAGGCGGTGGATACCAGTCGCACTGGGATGATCAGATAGAAGATATTGATACCCAGTGGGGGAGAGAACATCCTCACCTATCTCACCAACAGACAGAAGCTATAAACACGGAATGGCTGGGAGGACCTCCCCAATCGCAATATATGCAAGCACACAGCACACCAGCCCCAAGAGAATATCGGATGAGGAGGATAGACGAGGCCTACTGGGCAAGTAGAAGGCGAATGCAGGACAGACAGTGGGAAGAACAGAGTGCACTGATGGATAAAATGCACGAATCCCTAAAAAAGCTGGAAATTCGCACCAATAAGGCCCTCGTGGTGAGCCATGGAGGACAAGGAGAGCACCAACAAGAGAAGGAAGAAAAAAGAGGAGCGGAAACGGTGGACGAAAGGGTGAAAAGATCAGCTGGACAGCAGTCACAGACCTCCCTGGATACAGAAAACGAGGAGGAAGTATCCCAAGGGGTGGGCCCAGAGGACGAGAGGTCTCAGCCCAGCAAGGGAAGCATGTAAGTGAGGATAGATGGAGAAGTGCAGCTAACCTCACTAGAGCAGGTAAACCTATGGCCAGACAAAGGACAAGGCGAAGCAATTAAAGCAGCTCTGGAACAAGGTTGTATGGCAGATGAGACAATGCAGGAATTGAAAGAACACACATCTCACCTGGAAATGCGGGTGGAGGAGTTGAGAGGAGAGCTAAAGGAAGAACAGAAGCGTGCCGAGCAAAGGATAAGAGGCCTACAATATGAAAAAGAAGAAACCACAGCAGCAATATGCAAAGGCTTGGAGAAAAGGTTGCAAGAACAAGAAGAAATTAAAGCTACAAGCAGCATTTCCCGGGTTCAAGCGTTTAAGGCCTTTGGATTGACATGACAATATATGTCATGTCATGCTACATATGTCATGCTACAGAGGGTGCCACAACATATGTCATGTGAAGTACTCACCCGTCCAGTTTTCCCTAAAATAAACAAAGTCATATCCATTGGAGATGAGCCGGATACTTGGCTGAAACGAGTATCCGGTACGGATAAAGCACTTCTGCCGAGTACGAGTATTATACGATTAATACGAGTCAATATCTGTGCTCGGATTGTATGAAAATCATCATTGGCTAGCTGATTGTGTCAGCGTTCTGTGATAGGCTAGTCACAGCGCCCCTCCCCTACAGTGAAAGGCTAGTCACAGCGCCCCTCCCATACAGTGATAGGCTAGTCACAGCGCCCCTCCCCTACAGTGATAGGCTAGTCACAGCGCCCCTCCCCTACACACATACAGATGTATTGTGTTGCTGTGTCTCGCTCTGCTCACTCACAGTCACACACAGAACAGCTCTCTGTCTCTCCCTTAGTCACTCGGGTTCGTGGGTCTTTTCCGTTAACGTTTAGGGTTTCTTCAGCTTGTAACGTTAATAATACGTACTTACTAACCAGTAGAGTTCTGGTAAACGTGGGTTCGTTCAGACGTGGTGCTTGGTAGAATGTGACTCGCATTGCGTCTCTGCCTGTCGGAGATTTTTTTTCTTTTTTAAACCTTCAGCTGTCTCTAACCAGTAACCAGACACTGAGTGTCTGACACGTTTTTGCTGTATTTCATAAACACATAAAGGTAGTAAGCTAGTGTTATAAATATTACAAAGTAATAATTACCGGTTAAAGCCCCGCCCATTTCAAGCCCCGCCTACTTCCGGGTTAGGCCACACCCACTCCGAGTTCTCAGAATCCAATCAGAATCAGAATCTTTGCCTTACGAGTCAGCACAAAATTGGGTTTTTGGACTGTTTTTTTTAAAAATGGCTGTTTTTAGTGATTTTTCCGTTATAGCACCACCAAATTGCCAATCGCTGCGGTTTTTGAACTGTGACCTCAGTTTGACCTCTTTCACATGTGTCCCAGGTTTGGTGTTGATAGCTCATTTAGTTCTTGAGTTATTGACATTTTAGTAGTTTTGGGGCCCCTTAAGGACCCTGAATCAAAATTTCGACTTTTTTTTGAAAATTATTGACATTGAGACTCCAGAGAATATTACTGCACTGGATTGGTCTCGATCAGGCAAAAAACCTAGGAATAGTTAGCAAAAGTAGGTTTCGGACAAAATGCACTATAGCGAAAAACTTTTCAAGGGGGAATGAAATCGGAGATATACGTTTTTTAAGTCATGAGCCAAGGATACCAAAGGTATAAAGCACTTGAGATTTGGACATAGGGGTTTTAGGGGTTATGGGGACAAAACCTGTTTGCAGGTTTTGCAGGCGCGCAACAAAACAGAATGGTACACAGTAATTGATCTATGTTCAGCCTTTTTCAGTGTCCCATTGCACCCTGACTCTCAGCACTTGTTTGCGTTCACTTATCGTGGGCAACAGTATACTTATACGAGGCTGCCCCAAGGGTATTGCGAAAGCCCATCAATATTCAACCAAGTATTGACCAGAGATCTGATAAATCTACAAATGAAAAACCGTATGATTCAGTACGTTGACGACTTACTGATTTGTAGCCAATCGAAGGAGCAATGCATACAGGATTCAATAACAGTACTGAAGGCCCTAGCAAACAATGGGCACAAGGTTAGTAAAGAGAAGCTACAATTCTGCCAGAGAAAGGTGGAATATTTAGGACGAGTTCTAGAAGGAACAACACAAAAGATATTACCGGCTCATGTACAAGCTATACGTGATGCACCACGACCTCAAACCGTGCGTATGTATGTTAGTGGTCATTCGCCCTGTGTGTGACATTGTGTATATTGGGGAAAGTGGACAGGTAAGTACATCACGTGACATACATTGTGCAACACATAGGTACTCTTTCCTGTATTAGACACATTAGGTTAGGAGCGTGTGCCACCCTCTGTACGTTTTGGTTGGGGTAGGTAGTGTAGGTTAGTTAGGGCGTCGTTCGACGCTGAAGCTCTGTCTCATTACTTTTCCTTTTGTAGTTTAGGTTAGAGGGTTAATTTCAAGGTAGAGTGGTTTTGTTTTGCTTATTTCTTTGTTTTGGCACAGCTCGTGTCCCTCTCCCCCCGTGCGCCAGATGTTGTCATTCCGGGGCATGGCAGGGTTCAGTAGACCATGGATATGCGATTTTTTAAAAGTACAACCACTTAGAGACATAATAAAAGCTACAGATCAGGCTAAACCCAATGCACAGCTGACATGGACACCAGAAGCACTAGCAGCATTCGAGATGTTGAAGTGTATACTAGCCTCAGCCCCAGCGCTGGCTAGTCCAGATTACAGCAAACCATTTCACCTATACGTGTCAGAAAGACAAGTACTAATGCAGCAACAGCAAGGGGTAGGAAAACAGCCCATTGCCTACTTCAGCACAGCATTAGATAATGTTGAGAAGGGCATACCACCATGTTATCGTGCTATATAAGCAGCAGTATTTGCATATCAAAAAGCTTCTACAATTAGATGGGTCACCCCGTGACCCTGTATACAGCACATGCACTGCATGCATTATTGACAAATCAAACGCTTGTAATAACCAATGCAAGGCACACAGGATATGATGTAATACTGTCGGCACCAGAGTTGACAATCGAAAGGTGCAACACAGTAAACCCAGCCGAAAGAATGGTGCTGCCGAGTGAAGGGACTCCACACAACTGTACAGAGGAATCTGAAAAGTTCCTGAAAGCGCGACCAGATTTAGAGTCCCAACCTCTTCTAGGGGCACAGCGAATCTTCTTTGTGGATGGATCATGTTATCGCACCATTGAGGGAAACAAAGCAGGTTATGCAGTAATAGAATATGACCTCATTGAGAATGTATATCGAACAATTAGCATGGTGACTGTCCCACAACCATGCTCAGCTCAATTGGCAGAGATAAAAGCATTGACAGCCGCGTGTAAGCTAGGAGCAGGAAAAGCGTGTACAATTTACACTGACTCAGCCTATGCGTATGGGGTATGTCATGTTTTTGGACCAATCTGGGCACAGTGAGGTTTCCAGAGGGCTGATGGTTCTGCTATCACCCATGGACCAGCCATATCAGAACTGTTAGCAGGTATACAGCTACCTAAGAAATTAGCTATCGTGAAGTGTAGAGCTCACAAAACAGATGGAACAACAATAACTAAAGGAAACGCTGCAGTAGATGAAGCAGCTAAAAAGGCAGCATTAGGGAATAGATGCATAATGGCACTTATGCAGGGAGAAGAGCCAGATGCAGGTCCAGGAGAGATGTCAATAGAAGATGTCAGGGATGCACAAAACACAGCCAATCTGGAAGAAGTAGAACAGTGGAAAAAGCGAGGTGCATTTCAGGACAAGGAGTCAGGAGTATGGAGAGGCGGAGAGGGGTTGTGGGTTACCCTGTTACCAATGGTGATAAAGGAAGCCCACGGGATAGACCACTGTAACAGAAGGGTGATAATAGACACTATCAGGAAAAATTGGTGGTCTCCGTATCTAGCCAGCTTCGTAGAAAAAACACTGAGAACATGTGAGCTATGTGCTAAAAGAAATGTCAGGAAGCATTTCACAGCCCCAATAGGACACATTCCAGAACCCCGAGGGCCGTTTCGACACTTAATGATGGATTTTGTGGATATGGCAGAAAAAGCAGGAGGGAAGCGATACATTTTGGTAGTGATTGACATGTTCAGTAGATGGGTTGAAGCAGTGGCCTGTGCCAAGAATGATGCTAAGACAGTGACAAAATTCTTGTGTAGGGAAGTAATCCCGAGGTTTGGTATCCCAGATCAGTTGAGTTCAGATAATGGACCTCATTTTGTAAATAAAGTAATTGAGTCCCTTGCGCAAGCGTTGTGCATTAACCATAAGATGGGATGTGTCTATCACCCAAGTTTACAAGGAAGAGTAGAAAGAGCCAACGGCATGTTGAAAGGGAAAACTGCAAAAATATGCGTTAGCACAAGTCTGACTTGGGTACAGGCTTTGCCTTTGGCTCTGATGAAAATGCGCTCGCAGACAAACCGTACAACGCACTTGACACCTCATGAAATGGTGACAGGCAGGCCAATGCCTGTGGCTTTCACACGAGGAGCCTATAGGGGCCCATCGCTTGAACAGATGGAAGGCGAAATGTCAAGCTATGTGAAGCATTTAACCCATATCCACAGGCTCTTGTGTTCTCAGGTGGGTCCGGCTACGCATGGCACAGCAGTAGAGGAACCACGTAACCAGGTAGACCCAGGAGACTACGTGTACATCAGAACATTCAAGAGAAAACATTGGAGACAACCAAGAAGAGAGGGACCTTTTAAAGTGGTGTTAGCTACCCCCACTGCAGTCAAGGTCGAAGAGCTTTGTGTGGAGGCCACATCGTGCCCACGGAGAGGCCACAGGGTGTCGCTTGTCGCCTCGACGACGCCTGGTTCTGCTACACGTGCATCGAGGTGGACCAGTCTAACTTCATCTGGAGGGACTTCGACCTGGGTGCGGCGCCACATCGCACCTGGCTGACACACCCTTCCCCGCCGACGGCTGACACCTGGTTCACGTTGCTGAAGGACACTGATCCTTGCAAACGCAGATCTAGTCCTCCCTGACGGACTGTGGGTTCATTCGTGCCACCAGAATGATTATATTCTTGACAAAGGACTGCTTTTGCAGGTGCACACATATGAGATACGTCGTTCCCTTTGTGTGGCCTCAACGTATGGACGTGGACATAAACATGCGTATATTATTTCCCGCCATATACGGCAGGCCGCCATACGACAGTACTGTACTCTATTCTTTTGTGGATATAAACTCTGGACATTTCACACCAAAGATGTGCAACAAGGACTACAGGATATGCAAGAACCACCCACGTTCATATACTCATGGACAGGAGGTGATTCAGATGCGGTTGTTCCTGTAACTCGAGACTTTCACGCTTATCGCAACAGAAACATTTGGGGTTCCCTACGCGCAGGCCGACGCATTTGGGCCCCCTTGCCACAGTGGATTCAAACCATGCATCGCAATCATTATTGGTGGTGGTCATAAGGACGACTCCCATGCCATGCGAGAACTGTTTGATTTTCATGTGTTTATGCTGTATGTTTCGGTGACCCTGGTGACACTGATTTCACTGTCGCGCTATATTTGCGGGCAGAGTGAGAATTTTCCCTCAATTTGGCATCCAGAGGGTTTTTCGCTCACTCCTGGCTCACCTTTTTGAGAAGGGGCACGTGTGTGTTGTGGTCTACTGTGCTCGTTGTTGTTGTTGGGGGAGAGATGTTGTATGTTTTTGGTACGTTTTTGGATTTGTGTTTTTGTTTTATGTTCTATGTGTTTTACGTCTGTTTTAGTTTTAGCTTCTGTTTCTCGTTTGTGTTAGGGTGGTCGTCGTGGTTAGGTACTTGGGTTTTGCTGAGACTTTGCAGTCTCAGAGGGGGAGAGATGTTGTGAAAAATCCTGGAGCCTTAAGAGAATATATTTATATTATTATATTATATTATTATTATATTATATATTATTAACCAGAAGTCAGAGGGTGAATAAAAGAGGCACTCTTTATTATAGTAACTCAGCAGACAGGAGAAGAAAGAGTGTAAACAGGGGACTCAGGGCCATAGAATAGAACTGTTCCAGACACGTAATGAGCTCATGGGTGATATGAAGTAGCTGGAAGCGGCGATAGCTCTCCATGACATCAGCGGGAACTGGCCTTGGGTAGGGAGGAGGACGAGGATGGTGAGGCGAGGACCTGATGGGGCGACTAGGATGAGCTGACTGACCTCGAGGCGAAGGGTCTGAGGAGAGATAAGGGGAGTTAGAGGAGATAGAGGAACGGGAGCTTGAGATAAGGGTAAACAATTCCAGCCTGAGCAAGGACAGGCTGAGATCATAACATGAAACATGCGAAAGTTGAAGCTTTTAGCAGTTTAGAGGAGTCATCAAAGAACTCCATTTTTTACTTTTATGTACACAAGCAACATTATAGTAGCAATAGCTTAACAATAGTAGTAACAGTATAGCAACAATAGTTTAGCAATAGTGGCAATATAAGATGACAAATAGATAAGAGCTTTCTTTTAACATAATAACTTTTGACATAAAATCAGACTCATAGAGTGGCTTATAATTATTAAAAATCATGTATAGAAGAAAATAACAAAGGAGAAACTTACCCATTGCAGTAGAATGAAGGATTAATCTTCAGGACGTCTGGCATGGAAAAAACTTGGAGGCAAATGTAACTTCGACCAGGGAGTGAGGCTCTTTTTTGAGCACACTTTTAATAACAAAATTGTTGTTTAGATATAATTGTTATGTTGAACGAAGAAGACCCAGGGTCACAGGCCTGGGCTTCCGGACCTGGGCCCCGGGGAACTAAGGGGAGGAAAATCCATAAATGGGCATATGGGCAAAAGGTGAAGGAAAAACAAGGGGATTGTAAGGAACAGGACGTTACAAAAACATATGAGACATAAGGATAAGGTGATATGAAATGGGTCTGTGAGGAGGGGAACTGATAAGGAGGCGCTTGGAAGCGTATATATAGAGGAGAATTTTTGGGGCCAAATGTGTATGTGTAGAAAAAAACGTTACTTTGCTGGACCGTCCTGAGGGTTTTTGTTTTTGCATGCCGATGCTCTTCATGAAAATGCTTTTTCCTTTTGGGTTTTTGGGATTTCTTTTGTTACTTTCAAATTGGCAATTTCTCTTAGAGAATTGTTAGCTGATTGACCACAATAAAGTAGTTTGCTCATTCTCATCCAGGTCTGAGGAGTTTTCCCATTGTTTTAATTCGTATTTATGTTAGTGCTATCAGTAAATTAAGTTTAAGTAACAATTATATAGTATAAAAGCATTATAAAGTATATCAGTATAATTCACCCTGATATGTGCCGACTTGGAGACGGGCTCTAAGTACCAACAACTCCTCCTAGGGAATTCATGCGATTGACATCAAACGTTGTGAACATGATGCCGAGACATTGCACTTGCTAAATTGCGAAGGGATTTTTGATATCTCGAACGGTGTTGCCATGGCGAGGCGACAAAGTTATGGCGAATTCAGAGAGACAGGAAGTGTCTAATATCTAAAGCAAAAAATGTCTTATTGGGAAGACACGCAGTGTGTATTTTCGGCCAAGGATTCCGATCGCATCTATGTGCCTATTGTGAATCTCGGACATAGCGCCACCAACAGGCACCAGGAAGTGTGTCAGTCACAACAGTTGCATGTGGTGAACTTTTATATACTCCTCCTAGGGAATTCATGCAATTGACACCAAAAGTGGTCAACATGATGCCGAGACATTGTACTTGCTAAATTGCGAAGGGATTTTTGATATCTCGAACGGTGCTGCCATGGCGAGGCGACTAAGTTATGGCGAATTCAGAGAAACAGGAAATGTCTAATATCTAAAGCAAAAAATGTCTTATTGGGATGACACGCGGTGTGTATGTTCGGCCAAGGATTCCGATCGCATCTATGTGCCTATTGTGAATCTCGGACATAGCGCCACCAACAGGCACCAGGAAGTGTGTCAGTCACAAAGGTGGATTTTTTCACAGTTGCATGCAATGGACTTTTAAATACTCCTCCTAGAGGATTCATGCGATTGACACCAAAAGTGATCAACATGATGCTTAGACGTTGTAGATGATAAATTGCGTAGGGATTTTTGCTATCTTGAACGCTGTTCACATGGCAAAGCGTCAAACTTTACTTTCTTTTTCAGGCATATTTAAGGCTTTTGGTGTGCTTAGATTAACTTGAAATTTGACACATACATCACATTTGTTGGCTGTTAAGTGTGGACAAAAAGGTCAGACAAAGGTGTGTCTCTTAAGTGGCTCACTAGCGCCCCCATTTGTCTAAAATGTGGGGTTTCATTTACCTACAGTCCCCAAATGGGTCAGTAACAACATAAAATAGTCCACTGATATTTACCCACTTGATGCACTTGCCCACCGTGCATTGTTTTCTGGAAGGCACCGTATAGCGATGAACAAACGTGCGAAGGCCCGCCATCGCTGCTTGCAGCTATATTTAGGGCCTGAGCACCGAATGGTGCGAAGCCCTATTGTTTTTCCTCGGGAGTATTATTTTTTTTTTAATTTTTTTTTCCCCACACATTGGCCAATTGGGGTCCCTTAACATGCTCGAAAACTCTTGAAATTTGGCACACACGTCAGAGTCGCGCGACACTAGGATTGGACAAAGGTTGGAATACGGGCGTGGCAGGGGGGCTCTGTAGCGCCCCCTGTAATGCAAAAACAAACATTGGTGCACAGATCGGGCAATTATGTACGCACATGTACGAAAGTTGGTACGCATATAGATCTCATCGACCCGAACAACTTTCGCGCTCTAAACTATGAGCTCCGCCCAACAGGAAGTCGGCCATTTTAGATTGTTTTATAAGTGCATGCGGTGAACTTTTAAATACTCCTCCTAGGGAATTCATGCGATTTGTTGGCCTACACATTGGCCAATTGGGGTCCCTTAACATGCTCGAAAACTCTTGAAATTTGGCACACACGTCAGAGTCGCACGACACTAGGATTGGACAAAGGTTGGAATACGGGCGTGGCAGGCGGGCTCTGTAGCACCCCCTGTAATGCAAAAACAAACATTGGTGCACAGATCGGGCAATTATGTACGCACATGTACGAGAGTTGGTACGCATATAGATCTCATCGACCCGAACAACTTTCGCGCTCTAAACTATGAGCTCCGCCCAACAGGAAGTCGGCCATTTTGGATTGTTTTATAAGTGCATGTGGTGAACTTTTAAATACTCCTCCTAGGGAATTCATGCGATTGACATCAAACATGGTGAACATGATGCCGAGACATTGCACTTGCTAAATTGCAAAGGGATTTTTGATATCTCGAACGGTGCTGCCATGGCGAGGCGACAAACTTATGGCGAATTCAGAGAAACAGGAAGTGTCTAATATCTAAAGCAAAAAATGTCTTATTGGGATGACACGCGGTGTGTATGTTTGGCCAAGGATTCCGATCGCATCGATGTGCCTATTGTGAGTCCCGGGTATAGCGCCACCAACAGGCACCAGGAAGTGTGTCAGTCACAACAGTTGCATGTGGTGAACTTTTAAATACTCCTCCTAGGGAATTCATGCGATTGATATCAAACGTGATGAACATGATGCCGAGACATTGCACTTGCTAAATTGCGAAGGGATTTTTGATATCTCA
This sequence comes from Tachysurus vachellii, assembly GCF_030014155.1. Taxonomy (NCBI): domain Eukaryota; kingdom Metazoa; phylum Chordata; class Actinopteri; order Siluriformes; family Bagridae; genus Tachysurus; species Tachysurus vachellii. Next base: position 3,209,783 of record NC_083472.1, on the reverse strand, counting down.
AACGGTGCTGCCATGGCGAGGCGACAAATTTATGGCGGATTCAGAGAAACAGAAAGTGTCTAATATCTAAAGCAAAAAATGTCTTATTGTGATGAGACGCGGTGTGTATGTTTGGCCAAGGATTCCGATCGCATCGATGTGCTTATTGTGAGTCCAGGGTATAGCGCCACCAACAGGCCCCAGGAAGTGTGTCAGTCACAACAGTTGCATGTGGTGAACTTTTAAATACTCCTCCTAGGGGATTCATGCAATTGAGACCAGACGTAGCCACCATGACGCAGAGATATTGGAGATGCAAAATTGCGAACGGATTTTTGATATCTCAAACACTGTTGCCATGGCATTGTGTCAAAGTTTACTTTTATTTCAGGCATATTTAAGGCTTTTGGCGTGCTTAAATTAACTTGAAATTTGAGACATACATCACATTTGTCGGCTGTTAAGTGTGGACAAAAAGGTCAGACAAAGGTGTGTCTTAAGTGGCTCACTAGAGCCCCCGTTTGTCTAAAATGTGGGGTTTCATTTACCTACAGTCCCCAAATGGGTCAGTAACAACATAAAATAGTCCACTGATATTTACCCACTTGATGCACTTGCCCACCGTGCATTGTTTTCTGGGAGGCACCGTATAGCGATAAACAAACGTGCGAGGGCCCGCCATCGCTGCTTGCAGCTATATTGTATTTTTATTATCACTTTCATCAAAGTCATATACACTTCCTTAGTATTTGGTGGAATTGCCCCGAAACTGTTTCACTTGGTCCAAACGTTTTGGGTATCCTTCCACAAGCTTTCTACAATAGTTTGCTGGAATTTTGGCCCACTCCTCTTGACAGAACTGGTGTAACCGGGTCAGGTTTGTAGGCCTTCTTGCTCGCACTCGCCTTTTCAGTGCCGCCCACAAATTTTCTATGGGATTGAGATCAGGGCTTTGTGATGGCCACTCCAATACCTTGACTTTGTTGTCCTTAAGCCACGTTGTAACTAATTTGGAGGTATGCTTGGGGTCATTGTCCATTTGGAAGACCCATTTGCACTTCCTGGCTGATGTCTTCAGATATACATATTTTCTTTTCTCATGATGCCATCTATTTTGTAAAGTGCACCAGTCCCTTCTGCAGCAAAGCAGCCCCACAACATTATACTACCACCCCATACTTGACAGTTGGGATGGTGTTCTGAGGCTTCAAAGCTTCGCCCTTTTTCCTCCAAATATACCGTTTGTCATTATGGCCGAACAGTTCAATTTTTGTTTCGTCAGACCACAGGACGTCTCCAGAAATTTTTACCCCATGTGCAGTTGCAAACTGTAGTCTGGCTTTTTTATGGTGGTTTTGAAGTAATGGCTTTCTCCTCCCAGAGTAACCTTTCCGCTCATGGCGGTACAGTATTCGTTTTGACTGTGGATAATGACACTGTCTTACCAATTTCTGCCAGCATCTTTACAAGATCTTTTGCTGTTTTCCTGGGGTTGATTCGCACATTTCGCTCCAATACACGTTCCTCTCTGGGACTCAGAATCCGTCTCCTTCCTGAGCAGTATGATGGTTGTACATGTACATTCCCATGTTTTCTATACTTGCGTATTATTGTCTGAATGGATGAATATGGGACCTTCAGGCATCTGGAAATTGCACCTAAAGATGAGCCACACTTGTGGAGGTCAACAATTCTTTTTCTGATGTCGGTGGATTTCTCTTGATTTTCCCATGATGTCAAAGAAAGAGGCTCTGTGTTTGAGGAGTGCCTTTATATTGTGACGGGTCTGCTGCTTCCCCGCTACGTCCGGCCAGTGGGTGGAGCTGTACCGCTAAATCGTGTGCACCTGTTGCTTGTTATCTCTCCTTATTTAAGTTTGGTGTTGATTGTGTTCGGGGGATTTTTTCCGCTTGGGTTCTGTTTGGGGTTGTTTTCTGTTTTGTTTCTTCCTTATTTTGTAAGTATTGTTTTCCATTTGTGTTCTTCAATACACTGTCATGTTTAAACTGTTAAAACATTCTGTCAAAGCTCAGACTAATTATTCACATTTTAAATAAAAGATTAAATGGTAGTTTTGGTTTTCACTTCGTCCTCCCTTTTTTGTCATGACTTGAGCCGGTTGTGACAATATGCATCCACAGGTGTGCCACCAATTAACTCAAATGGAATCAATTAACCTATCAGAAGCTTCTTAAGCTCAGAATGGAATCATCTGGATTTTTTTTTTGTTCGTTTAAAGGCACGATAAACTTAGTGTATGTATACTTCTGACTTTGATGAAAGTGATAATAAAAATACATAAAATTTCTCCCTCGCTTGATTCTGACATTTAACAAATGCAAAGAAAAAATGTTAATATTTATTGATTTAAAACAAAACGTTTACTCTGATTTAATGTATGACAGCAAAGAAATAAAAGTTTTTGTGTTTTTTTCTGAAGTGTATGTAAATATCTGGTTTCATCTGTACTTCACTTGAGATACTCACCACATCACATTGACCTCTATATGTATGTCCAAAATAGCCACAACATCAGCACTAGCAGCAGCCCAACCAGAGACGCGAGCTTGTGCGAGACCCATCTGACGATCGTGTCTCACTCGGAGGATTTTCAGCTGAGGATGTTGCTTTTGCGTGGTGGCAATGTAGAAATCAAGACTTTCTCCTAGGTCCTCTGTTCAAAAAGAGCATACGTATTCCTTCTCAATAATATCTGCACGCAGTCATAGGACATAACAGTATTGATCTTGTGTCCAAAGTTTTAAACATGCTATGGTGTGGCATCACAAGAGAATAGTCAACAGTGGGGTGGTGGGATGCAATGTTGTGACACACTGTGTTGTGTAATGTCTCACTCTACAGTGGTGGTTAATATGAAGCTCATATTACAGTAGACACTCAGTGCTTTAAGAATTTATAGTTTTTCATGAGTAATTCTCTTACCAGGGCAGCATATTTATAGAAATATATCCAAATCAAGACAGAAACATTTGTCTTGATATCAAACCAGTTTGATTTTCTTATCTTCAACCACTAAAATTCTGTGTTTATTCTTTTTGTTTATCCAACAAAAGATAAAACACATGTCTCTCACATCGCAATCAGAACTAAGAATTCAGCTAACAGTTTTTGTGACTTGTGCCATGTGCTTTTGTTTTTGTTTTGGCTTTTACCCAAAAGCCCTGGATATTTGTTCCCTAATTAATAGAATAGAATTGAATAGAACAGGGGCATTGAAGCCTTTATTATCGCAACATATACATTACAGCACAGTGGAATTCTTTTCTTTACATACCCTAACTGAGGAGATTGTGGTCAGAGTGCAGGGGCAGCTATGATACAGTTCCCCTGGAGCAGGGAGGGTTGAGAGCCTTGCTCAGGGGCCCAACAGTGGCAGCTTGGCTGTGCTGGGCCTTGAACCCCGATCAACAACCCAGAGCCTTAACCAGCTTAGCCACCACTGCCCCTTTTCTGTTATTCCAGCATATGGGTCTGAATTTTATCAGTGAAGACTTCCCTGTTTTCCTGACCCAATCAGTGGTAGTGGCTCCAACACCTAATCCAGTTCATTTTTCAAGCTGTGTTTCCCCTGTTGCATCTGCACATGACTTTAGCTGGATGCGGGCTTCTGTAACCCGTCATATGCCAGTTGTTAAACCCAGGCATATTTCCGTCATGGGAAACAGAGGCATGGATCCAAGCCTTGGTTGTGTGTGATACCTGGAATGTTTAAATGATCGAAAAATATTAACAAAAGCACCCTTTGGGTAATTAACTAATATTGGCTGGGACGATATTCAAATCGCTAACCGCCTGGACTGGGGCTAAAATAGTCAAGAGATGGGTTTCCTTTGGGGCAGTTGTTTTAGGACTGGGGAAAAACCATGCACATCTTCTAATGCAAAACAATAAACAAAAATTCTAAACAATAGAATTAATTTGTCTATCTTGCAGGTTAATTAGTTAAAAGCATATTTAACACATAAGATTATCATTAAGACTGATTAGATAAGGAATTGACATTAAAATCGTTTAACACGCTGTTTTAAGGTTGAGGGCAGAGTGGGGTGAAAATGAAATAAGTCCTTTTAATGAAAATTAACCCCAAAAAATCCAAATAATTTCGGATCACTGTCAAAATACGGCATGAGGCAAACGAAAAGAACACACTGGAGAAAAGACAGAACTCACAATGTGCTCTGTCCCTGTCCCTGCTGCTGTGCATTGATACCATGTTATATTCATGTTATATATATGTCATATACATATTATAATCATATATATTCATAACTTCCTCATGCCTCTTTAATCATTTAATCAGAGGTCTTATGATGAAACCATGATACAGCTTTCTTCCAGTTTTCTGAGTGTGTAAATTAGGAGCTAATGTTGTATGTAAGGAACTGATTTGCATGTTAGAAATCAAAGTTATAAAAGGGGAAAACAACACACAAAAGGCTCAATGCACCAACAAAAGTGTGTCTTACTTTTACAACCAGAAAAAAGAAATATGGGTGTTAAATATATAAACAAGTCAAAGGGTGTAGAGAGTCAAAGGGTGTACTGTAGTAGCACGAGGAGGTGATTAGGGCGTAGTTTTATTGATTCAGTTCAGCCGTGATGTTTACCATGGCACTGAGAAGGTCAGATCAGTTAAGGGAGTTCACAAAGTGTTTACAGATTTTCAATAGAGCAAATACTTTAAACGCTTTCATCAGTATAGAATTTCTTTGATGTCAATGTAAAAAAAAATTATAATGATAACACATTATAATAAAAACAGGTTGAATGATGCCAGAATAATTAACTGAAGTAGTACGTAATTAACGTACAGAGCTCATCATACGAGCACACACACACCTGAATATAGCTTGGCCCTGTCCTGCTTCTTGCTCTGATTAGCAGGATGGTATTGCATACACTACTTGACCAGAAGTATGTGCACCCCTGACAATCACACCCATATGTTGTTCTTCCCCAAACTGTTGGCACATAGTTTGAAGCACATTCATATTTGTATGGAATGTATTGGTATTCTGGTGTTTTCCTTCATTGCCATGTTCCAGCATGGTGTTTTAAGGTTGGAGTGGAAGAACTACTGCTATACCCTTCCACATTTTATTGTTTTATTTTCTTTCTTTTTTAATTAAAAGAAATCCAGGTCACCTGGGATCCCGGGTGTCTGGTAGCTGTCTGTTAATTGGTAGTCGGTCGCTCAGATAGACGTTGTATCCGTATTTGTTATAGCCAGCCTGCGCTTCATGCTGCTCATCATGGGAAAGAGTGCGACCCCATTTTTTAAACAGTGAAGATTCTGGGAAAAGCATGGACTGAGGAGCTCCTCTACTTTTCTTTTCTTCTATGTTGTTTTGCATCTCCTCCATCATCTTCTGCATTCGAATTTGTTTTCCTTCAAAGGACATCAACATATCATCTGCAAATTAAGAACTTAGGTAAATAAAAATAGGATATAAATATAACTGCATACTATTGATAGAATACTATCATATTATATCAATTAATTTGTTTGCTTTTTTGGTATTATATGGATGCTATGATTAGGTTAGCTTGCTCGAGAACAAAAAAGTCTTAGCATTTAATAACATTAGCTCTCGCTTAAGTTTCCTGTATGGTAACTTATTTTACTGTATGCAACATTATTTAGTTATGTTTCCTAACAAGCAATCTAACAACTTTTAAAACAACAATAAAGAACATTATTAGGCATATAGGCCACAATTGACATCAATAGCCACCTGATAATATCAGATTAGTTCAGTTTTTGGGTTTATGATATTCCAGAAACTAAAAAGAAAATGTTCTCTGGATCAGAATCTACTATAAAGCTAAGACACATAATTCCTTATTAGAATGTTTGTATGATACTCTGAGAACATTTGCTTTAAATAATGAATCAGAAAGATTGTTTAAGAAGGATGAAAAACACACATTCTGAAGGTTTTACAATAAAAAAGAAAAAATGTAATTTTTTTTATAATTAGTTAATTTAGGGTCAATTTTTTGGAGGTTGTGTGTATATATATATATATATATATATATATATATATATATATATATATATATATATATATATACACACACACAGTATATAAACAACCAAAACTATTTTTCTTTTAATAATAAACAGATTTAGCAGCCGATCCATATGTAGGATACTCACATAGTTTTTCAATAGATGGTCTTTTGTCCTGTCCTCTGTCCAGTGCGCTGCTTTGGTCTGCATTGTCGTTATATAATTCTTTAAATCTCATCATGTAATTGATTATAAAAAGAGTCACGGCAGCACACGTGACAGTTTTATACCATATCAACTTTATCCTCATCCTTATAGCCTTGTGAGAAAGTTCAGATGCCAACCTGCTGCCTAACACTAATGGGTGTTTCTCCTCTGATTAAATGCAGGTGATATTATAGCTCTCTGTTTGAACATGGTTCATGCTAAAAGCTTCTCTGATCAAAGGATATAAAGGTGTACCTGTAGCAGCAAACAAAGTTTAATAGAAAACAAACTTTGGCAGAGCCAACACAAATACCTGCAGCACACGCTGGAATAATCCGGTGGTGCGCTCTGGGGGCGCGGCCCACAATGTCCGGAACTGACGAGAGGCAGTTCGTGAAAAAAAGGGAAGGTGCGCGTTCAGGAGAAGTGCGGTGCTGGGCTGGATTCGGGGGTAAGTACTCCACTCGGCGTAACATCGGAAGCAATACCGATAATAAAGGACGGGGAGAGTGTGTGACGTGAGTGTATTTATAGGCGGTGAAATGAGTGTGTAGATGAGTGTCAGGTGTGTGTGGTTAGTATGCTGGCGAGGAGCTCCTAGTGGGCGGGGCGCGCACAGGAGACGTAGCAGCGTGCTCCCTGACACCACCCCCTCTCCCAGGGGCGGCACCCGACGCCCCAAAGCCGCAACGAGGCCTGCCCCTGGCACGGGGTGCTGGGCGGCCAGGGTGCGCGGCGTGGAAGTCCGCCAGCAGCGCAGGGTCCAGCACGTCCTGACGGGCCACCCAGGCACGCTCCTCCGGGCCCTACCCCTCCCAGTCCACCAGGTATTCGAGGCGACCCCGGCGCCGACGGGAGTCCAAGATTTCACGAACCGCGTAAACCCCGGGCTGGTCTACGACGTCCGGCTGGGCGGGCACCGTGCGCTGGGTCACCTGGGGGGAGAGACACCGGCGAAACACAGGGTATGAGTAGAGACATATGAAAGGTGGGGTGAATGCGGTACCTGGGTGGCAGCTCCAGCCGGTATGCCACATCGCTGATCTGACTGAGCACCTTGAATGGCCCGATGAACGGAGGGCTCAGCTTGCGGCAGGGTAACCTCAGCCTGAGGTCCCTCGTGGACAGCCACACCAGATCCCCTGGGTGATAACGCGGTGCCTCCAGTCCCCGAGCGTCAGCATGCCGGACGGCCCTGCGGAGCTGAGTGTGCGCCGACTCCCAGACCCTGTGGCTCTCCCTGAACCAGTAGTCCACAGAGGGCACGTCGCACGGCTCGTCAGACCACGGGAACAGAGGAGGCTGGAATCCCAACACACACTGGAAGGGGGTGAGGCCCGTAGAGTCTTGGCGGAGCAAGTTTTGGGCGTACTCGGCCCATGGCAGGAAACGGCACCAGTCCTCCTGGCTCCGGCTGCAGTAGGTCCGGAGGTACTGGCTTAGCTCCTGGATCTTACCCTCCGCCTGGCCATTGGACTGTGGGTGATAGCCAGACGAGAGGTTCACTGAAACCCCCAGGAGCTGGAAGAAGGCCCGCCAGACCCGTGAGGTGAACTGGGGCCCACGATCCGGCACGATCTCCTCCGGGAGGCCGAAGTTCTGGAAGACATGATAGAAGAAAGTCTCCGTGGTCTCGAGGGTGGTTGGCAGGCCCTTCAAGGGCACGAGGCGGCAGGCCTTGGAGAACCGATCCACTGCCACCAGGATACAGGTGTTCCCCTCCGACCGGGGCAGGTCGGTAACGAAGTCCACCCCCAAGTGAGACCAGGGACGTTGGGGCACCGGAAGCGGCCTCAGCTTGCCCACTGGCAAGTGGCGGGGGACCTTCGACACGGCGCAGGTGGGGCAGCCTCCAGGTGGGGATGAGCCCATGCCGACAGGGGGTGGGGACGTAGACACGTCCCTCAGGGCAGCCCCTTGGAGCGGGCTCCTGGAGAGTGGCCTCCCGGATCTCCTGGTCGAGGTCCCAGAGGATAGGACCCAGAATAAATGCAGGGGGAAGGATGGGTTCTGGGTCACTGGGCTCCTCGGGTCCGAACATCCGGGAGAGGGCGTTGGCCTTGCCATTTTGTGCTCCGGCCCGGAACGTGATGTGGAAGAGGAACCGGGTGAAAAAGAGGGCCCAGCGAGCCTGTCTGGGATTGAGCCTCCGGGCCTCCCACAGGTACTGCAGGTTCTTGTGGTCAGTGACCACCGTAAACGGGTGCTCGGCCCCCTCCAGCCAGTGTCTCCACTCCTCTAGGGCCAGTTTGATGGCCAGGAGCTCCCGGTTGCCGATGTCATAGTTCCGTTCAGCAGCGGAGAGCTTGTGAGAGTAGAAGGCGCAGGGGTGTAGCTGTCGAGGGGTTCCTGACCACTGCGAGAGAGCGGCACCGATGCTGGTCGAGGATGCATCCACCTCCACCACAATCGGCTTCCGAGGATCCGGGTGGTGCAGCACAGGAGCCTGACAGAAGCGCTGGCGGAGCTCGGAAAAGGCCTCCTGGGCCTCTGGGGTCCATCCCAGGGTCTTCACCTTCCCCCGGAGAAGAGACGTGAGGGGAGCGGTGACTTGGCTGTACCCCTTGATGAACCGGCAGTAGAAGTTGGCGAAGCCCAGGAACCGCTGGAGCTCCTTGACGGACTCAGGGACCGGCCAGTCCCTTACGGCTTTCACCTTCCCCTCATCCATCTGGATGCCCTCCGCGCTGATGACGTACCCCAGGAAGTGGATCTTAGAGCGGTGGAATTCGCATTTGGAGCTGTTGAGGTATAGCCGGTGGGAGCGCAGTACCTCCAGGACAACACAAACGTGCCTCCGGTGCTCCTCCAGGTTCCCTGAGTAGATAAGGATGTCATCAATGTATACCATGACGTACCTCTGGAGATATGGCTGAAACACCTCATTCATGAAGCCCTGGAAGACTGCTGGAGAGATGGAGAGCCCGTACGGCATGATCCGGTACTGGTAGTGACCCGACGGCGTGATACAGGCGGTCTTCCACTCGTCTCCCTTTCTGATACACACCAGGTTGTATGCGCTGCGGAGGTCGAGCTTTGTGAACACCCTCGCCTCCCTTAGGTCCTCCAGCGCAGATGGCACCAGCGGGAGGGGGTAAGGGAGAGGAACGACCTGAGTGTTGAGCTGCCTGTAGTCGATACAGGGACGAAGCCTGCCGTCCTTCTTTCCTACAAAAAAGAAGCTGGAGGCAGCCGGGGAGGAGGAGTGTGTGATAAACCCCTGGTGGAGTGCCTGCTGGATATATTCCTCCGTCGCACGTTGTTCAGGTGCCGACAGGGGATACACCCGACCCTTGGGCAGCCTAGCGTTAGGAACCAGGTCGATGCTGCAGTCCCAGGGCCGGTGAGGGGGGAGGCGAGTGGCTGCCCGTGAGCAAAACACGTCCTGGAACTCCTGGTAGCATTCTGGGACCTGTACCCGTGAGGTGGCTGTGGCTTCCTCCACCCGAGTGGCCCCCACAGTGGCCCTGTGGTTTCTGGATGGCAGCTGGGTGAGGCAGTGCTCTTTACAGTGAGGGCTCCACTCAAGGATGTCGCAGGGGTCCCAGGAACACCTCGGGGCGTGTTGTTGTAGCCACGGCCTCCCTAGGATCACGCTGACCGTGGAGCTCTCTAGCACCAAGAATCGGATCTCCTCTTGATGAAACAATCCCACCTGCAGCGTGATGATTGGTGCACAGTGCTTCACCCAACCCCGGCCCAGTGGACGCCCCTGGATGGTTTGGACCACTAGGTCCTGGGCGCTCCTCTCTCTGGGGAGCTGTACACGGTCGAGGCAGGCCTGAGAGATGAAGTTCCCTGCTGAGCCAGAGTCAACTGGCTTTCTGGTGTTTTCCCTACGGATCATGTGGCCTCAAATAACATATGCTTTGATGATTTTTGTAATCGCCATAACCTTGGGTTTTTGCATGTAAACGCAAGAAGTATATTACCTAAACTGGACCAGCTTAAAGTATGGGTTGAGAGTTCTAACCCTGATGTTTTAGTAATTACTGAGACATGGTTGCGTAACTCTATTCTCTATCCTGACCTTTATTTATCTGGTTACAACCTGTTTCGGCAGGATAGGTCATCTAAGGGTGGGGGGGGGCGCTAATTTTCACTAAAGACTATCTTCAATGTAGTATAGCCCTGGCAAAGTCTATACCTAAACAGTATGATCTTCTTGTTCTTAACATGAAATTATCAAACAGTTTTTCTTTATCTGTGGCTGGTTGCTATCGCCCTTCATCTGCACCAGCATGTACCCTAGAGGCCTTGAGCAATGCTCTTGCGCCTTTCACTAGTTCCGAGTTGATCATACTTGGCGATCTAAACTGGGACATGCTTAAACCCCCTGAGAAAGTTGTATAACAATTTGATTGCTTAAACCTTCATCAAATCATAAACCTACCTACTAGATATAACCCAAAAAGTTGTGACAACGCCACATTGATAGATGTTGTGTTTACAAACGCCCCACACATGTACCTATCAGGTGTTTTTTGCAATGATCTTAGCGACCACTGTTTCATTGCCTGTGTTAGAAAACAACTTTCTGTCAAACAGCCTGTCGTAATCACTACTAAACGTATTCTGAAAAATTTTGATGCTCAAGCCTTCTTACATGATTTGAATCATGTAAGTTGGTATAGAGTCAGTCTGATTCCTACAGTGAATGATGCATGGTTGTTGTTTAAAGTTCTTTTAACTGCTGTGTTCAACAAACATGCCCTAAACAAAAAGATGCGTATAAAAAACCGCAACAGCCCGTGGATTAATCGTGATCTAGTGCTTCTGCTTCAGCAAAAAAATACAGCCTGGCGCAGGGCACGCAAGACAGATTCTGTTAAAGACAACATTTTATTTCGTCAAATCAGGAACAAGGCCACACAAGCGGTGAGGGAGGCTAAAGCTGGCTTTTTTAAAAAACAGTTCATGCTTTGTGGTGTGAATCCAAAAGCATTTTGGAATACGGTAAAAAAGACTTGAAAACAAACCCTGGACCATACCATCGTCCCTAAAATTGGATGACATAGTGGCCACTAATAAAAACTCCATGGCTGAAGCATTCAATCACCACTTCATAAATGCTGGCTTTGTTTCAAAGACATTAAACCCTATTTCTACAGCCCCTGTAGCATCTAATACCTGCAGCCTTTTAGCTCCTCCTCACAGTTTTTCTATCCGGCCTGTTTTAGTGGGGGAAGTCTTGAAGGAACTGACCACCCTGGACCCCAATAAAGCAGCTGGGTCAGAGATCTTGCTGCTTTTTTTTTTTTTTTTTTATTAAAATTGCTGCCCCCGTCATTGCGGCTCCATTAAAAGCCCTCATTAACCTCTCCCTCTACAGCTGAGATTCGATCTGCTTGGAAAGAAGCGGTTGTGCTTCCTCTGTATAAGGGCGGTGATCAGGCTGACCGGGATAATTATAGGCCAATTTCCATCTTGCCATGTGTGTCTAAAATTCTGGAAAACCTTGTCAATTAACAACTAATCAATTATCTTAATGTGAACGGGATCATCTCCGGGGCACAGTCTGGCTTCCGATCAGGGTATGGTTGTGTTATAGCTACCACTAAAGTGCTCAATGACATTACATCTGCATTAGATAATAAACAAAACTGTGCTGCTATATTCATTGATCTTGCAAAAGCTTTTGACTGGACCACAGCACACTTATCCACAGACTCAGCAGCATTGGTGTCACTGATCACTCACTGGTTTGGTTCTCAAATTATATTTCTCACAGGGTTCAACGTGTAAGATTTGAAAACTTTTTCTCCCATTCTCTCCCGGTCACCAGGGGTGTCCCCCTGCAATCTAAGGTCAAAGCCAAGCTTGGTTTCTTTTACAGAAATCACTCTTCCTTCACCACTTCTGCCAAACTTATTCTTATTCAAATGACCATTCTACCCATGTTAGATTATGGAGACACTATATATAGGGTTGCTTGCAAGTCCATCCTATCAAAACTTGATGCTCTTTACCATTCTGAAATCAGGTTTGCCACAAATGCTCCTTTCAATACACACCATTGTGTTTTATATTCATCTGTAAACTGGCCCTCCCTTCACAATCGCCGTAAAATCCACTGGTTCACCTTCATTTATAAGACCCTTCTCGGCCACTCACCTCCTTACTTAGGTCACTTGCTGCAGCTAAAGCCTGTCACATATAACACCCGATCCTCACTTCATTTTCAATTAAGCATTCCTAAAACCAACTCTGCATTTGGTCTTGCATCTTTTCAATCTGCTGCTGCTCACGACTGGAATGCTTTGCAAAATACTCTCAAACTGGATAAATTAATTCCAATTTCATCCTTTAAAAATATTATATCATATTTGTTCACAGATATATGCAGTTGCTTCTCTAGATAATTTTGTTTTAAAATGTATTTATGTAATTGTTAACCTGTGTGTATTTTTAATGTTTTGTATTTATTTTAGCCCTACTTCCCTTTCCCTAAGTGGTTATTCCACTTGTCAGGCCGCCATTGTAAATAAGAACCTGTTCTTAATGACTTGCCAGTAAAAATAAAGGTTAAACAAACTAGAGCGCACACGGAGATAGAGAGAGCAGGGGTTATGAGGGTTATGGTGAGTTTGGATAGAGGCGAGATGTCGGCTGGGAGCTTGACTGTACTCACCGCCGGACGTGAAGGACGAGCAGGGCATCTCGAGAGGGAGTGGCCTGGCCTCCTGCAATACCGGCATCTTCCAGCTGTCTGGCGGCCATAACTCTCCCTACGGGACAACCTCTGCGAACCCAGCTGCATCGGTTCCGGATCAGGGGAGGAGGCGGGACTCGAAGCACCGGTGACCTGAGGAGGGGTGTGAGGACACGCCGCCAGTCATTGTGAGAGCCCAATGGACCTCCGTATGAACTCCTCCAGCCCCAAAGAGTCATCGTGTACCGCCATCGCCTGTTGGATCTCCGGTGCTAGGCCCCGCCAATACATGCTGAGTAGTGCCGTTTCGTTCCAGCCAATGGAGGCAGCCAGGGTGCGGAAACGGAGGCTGTACTCAGTGATACAGTCCCGCCCCTGACGTATCCTGAGTAGCTGGCCGGTCACGGAGAGGGTCCCGGAAGCGGCGGAGAACACCGCCCTGAAATGCCCGGTGAACGCGGTGTAGGTGGTCGTTATGGGGCTGGCAGCCTCCCACAGCGACTGCGCCCATGCCAGGCATCTCCCGGAGAGGAGGGAGATGATAAACGCCACCTTTGCACGTTCGGTAGGAAACCGCGGCGGGTGCATCTCTACATACAGGCTGACCTTGAGCAGGAATCCACGGCATTCAGTGGCTTCTCCCGAGAAGGTGGCCGGAAGCGCCATCGAACTGCCGGTGGGCGCGGGCGGGTTCTGGTGGGCAGCGGCGGACGGGAAAGCGGTTCGGAGGGCGGAGATGAGATCCCGAACCGTATCGGAAGAGGGGCTTGGTTGCGGCTGCATTGCGTGACGACGCGGAACTCCTCTTATAATCTCCTCATACTTCTTTTCTTTTTATTTAGTGTTTCTTTTTCTTTTTTTTTGTGTCCCTTTCGGGGGGCCTTTATTCTGTTATGCGGAAACGGAGGAGAAAGCCGAAGTAGCAGCAAACAAAGTTTAATAGAAAACAAACTTTGGCAGAGCCAACACAAATACCTGCAGCACACGCAGGAATAATCCGGTGGTGCGCTCTGGGGGTCACGGCCCACAATGTCCGGAAGTGACGAGAGGCAGTTCGTGAAAGAAAGGGAAGGTGCGCATTTAGGAGAAGGGCGGCGCTGGGCTGGATTCTGGGGTAAGTACTCCACTCGGCGTAACATCAGAAGCAATACCGATAATAAAGGACGGGGAGAGTGTGTGACGTGAGTGTATTTATAGGCGGTGAAATGAGTGTGTAGATGAGTGTCAGGTGTGTGTGGTTAGTATGCTGGCGAGGAGCTCCTAGTGGGCGGGGCGCGCACGGGAGACGTAGCAGCGTGCTCCCTGACACCATGTAAAAGACAACTTGATAAAAAAAAGAAATGTAAATATGTTTATTTATTTATTTAGATACAGCCTGCTGTCCATTGATACAGTGTTGTAATAATTACTTACTTAATTTATTCTCTTCTAGTAAGTTAGGACCCTGACATTTGTGTACTATCTGCTTAACTCAGTTTGATCCATAGTCATGTCATACACTGTTATATTGTATAGCAATTATTGTTGATTCTGTAATATTGCTTAGAGGTGACTGTCGGTTTATTCTAAATAGTTCTCTCAGGTAGGTAATTTAGAGTAGTTTCTGTTTTACTTAAAGAATTGAATTGAATTAAATTGTAAACACAGGGCTTTATGTATTTATCAATTATTTTTCTTTATATAGTACATTTTTATTATATTTAAAGTCCTTGAACATGCTTTTTATAATCTAATATTTCTCTCTTACAGAACAACCTCAAAGATCCAAATCAATCAGATACTGTACATGGGATGGCTGTGGTGGGACCACTTTAAACCATGAAGGTGGTTTTGGACTGCAATTGAATTTCAACAAAAAAAATAAAATGACTTCCTTGGTTACACAGTTGCACTTTTATTTGCACCATATAGCTGTAACCCATACGTTGGGTTCACATTAAAGAAAAGGAGGAAAATATCTACTGAGATCTGAGATCACCAAACACTTAAAATAGCAATTAGCTCATATAATAAAATAGCTCATAGAACACACACGTTGCAAAACCTAATGCAATAAAACAGTTCAGACATGTATTTTGACAGAGATTTGAGAGGATGGATAAAGTTGAGCAGCCGCCAAAAACATGCAGCGCGCATCTTTCACCACTACTGGCGCACAAGTGACGTCATCAGTTATCCATCACATGTACTTAACATTGATAACTTCAAACTTAAGCCTTATATAAACATATCAATTGTTTCAATACAATTTTACCAATTTTCAAACACCAATGAATATAATATAAAGAAAAGAAATTAAAGAAAACTCGGTCTACAAACTTTATGTCCGATTCACAGACAATATCAACCATCCTCATCATCTTACATAATAAAATTAAAATACACAAATTATACAGAGAATAAGAATGAATAAACCTTACCTAATGCAATGAAACAGTTCAGACATGTATTTTGACAGAGATTCGCGAGATCCGCGAGATTCAGCTATTGAGTTATTTCCCAACTTACGTTTACTCATCCTGCGAGTAACTGCTCCTTCCACAACTACAGACTCCTCACTGATCTCGTCAGTGCAGAGTGGGAGAAACCCACAAGGGAGTAAAAGCTCTCTGTGCAAGACACGCTCATGACCTTCTCCACTTTCAGGCCGAACAACATACACAGGAATGTCTGCATTAGGCTGCTTTACCACCACATATCCCGTAGATTCCCAACGATCTGAAATTTTATGCTTTCTTCGGATGTTAACGTTATTTTCAAGAACCCGATCACCAACATCTACTGCAGCAGCCGTCACCTTACTGTCCCATCTAGCTTTATTCATCAATTGTCGCTTTTCAGCATTTTGAAGGGCCAACTGATGCGCATGTTTCAACCTTCGTTTCAACTCGGTGACATAATGAGTATGAGTCGTGGTGTTATGTCCTTTTGGGTTAATACCAAAACAAAGGTCAATTGGCAAGCGAGCTTGACGTCCAAACACTATGGTGGTATGGTGTAGTGTATGATTTAACCCCAGCTATTGTGCACAATTCTCTCACCAGCTCAGACTCAAAATTGGCACCCTGATCACTGAATTCTCTTAGGAAAACCGAAATTGCAAATCAGATTTTCCCACAACACTGAAGCCACCGTTTTGGCTGTTTAATCTTTTGTGGGAAATGCACACGAGAACTTTGTGAAATGGTCTGTAATGACTAAGAAGTTACGGGTGTCACTCGAATCTGGCTCTAAGGAAAGATAGTCAATACAGACTAACTCTAAAGGAGCATACGCCTTGATGTTTACTAGCTCTGCCGCCCTTTGTGCATGAGCTTTTCTCTTCACACACGTTTTGCATTTTCTTTCTACATGTTCTGCCATTTTAGGCCAATAAAATCGAGCTCTTGCTAGTTCCAGGGTCCTTTCATACCCCATGTGCCCAGTTTCATCATGGACTCCCTTGAGAGCCCTTTCCCTGAAACTATGGGGAACCACCAACTGTCTATATTTTTGGCCATACTGATCAGATACCATACGATATAGCACACCTTCGACTAAACTCAGTTTGTGCATCACTCTCAGCATTAAACTTACTTCTTTTGATTCTTTGAGTCTTTCTACACGAGATAAATTCTCTGCAGACTCGACCAGGTTGATTACCCTACTAATGGAGACATCCTCTCTTTGTAACCTGTACCAATCTGCAGGAGTCATACTAGGTAACACAGTTTGTCCAGGCCAAGGGCAAGGCTCTATCAGGCTGTCTGGGACAACATCATCATTGCAAAGAAGCATTTCAACAGCCGGGGATGGACTGAAGTTGCCTTCCGGCATGTCTTCTTCCATACCTGACTGTATTGTATGTGTCTCGCAATAAGCCAAATGCTGTAATTGCACAGTCTTGATAGCCTCCTGATCAAACTTCTCAAACTCGGCCTCTGCACAGTCTGCTCTACTAATCAAATTCGCCACCCGTTCATCCATACTGATAGTCTCTGCATCATCAATTGATGGCTCTTGAGGACGACGGGAAAGCCCATCAGCGTCAGCATTATTTTTGCTGGCTCTGTATTTGATGTCAAAATCATACATTGACAGGGCTGAAAGCCACCTATGACCAGCTAAATCTAATTTTGCCGTAGTGAGCACATACACTAATGGGTTGTTGTCAGTTAATACTGTAAACCTTGTACCATACAGGAAATCATGAAATTTCTCACACACAGCCCATTTAAGTGCCAAATACTCTAACTTATGCACCGGATAGTTTTTCTCGCTCTTAGAAAGACCACGGCTGGCATAGGCGATTACCCTTGTCTTTCCATTCTGAACCTGGTATAAAGCAGCACCTATGCCACTGACACTGGCATCGGTGTGCAGGATATAAGGTAACCTCCAATCTGCAAAACCCAAAATGGGTGCTGTTGTAAGTTTCAGTATGATAGTGTCAAAAGCAGCTTGACAATTATCATCCCATCTTCCAGCTAGAGATTGCAATTTACCCTTACCACGGTAAGATGAAGTTGAATGTCTGGTGGAAAACTCACCCTGCAATAGGCCATTTAGAGGCTTAACTATCTGGGAGTAGCCCTCAACAAAACGACGGTAGTATCCCGTGAAACCTAAAAATGATCTCAATTCTCTGGCAGTTCTTGGGACTGGCCATTCAGTTATGGCTGCAATTTTGTCCGGGTCAGGGTGTATGCCTTGAGCAGAAATAACATGCCCGAGATACTTTACGGAGGTTTGGAAGAATTTGCACTTGGAAGGTGCCAACTTCAGTCCAAAAGCTGAAATCCGTTGGAGTACCTTCATAAGCCTATCCTCATGCTGTTCAAGGGTGTCAGAAAAAATAATCAAATCATCAAGAAAAGCTATAACCTCCTGCAAATTCAGACCAGCCATGACTTTTTCCATGGTCCTCTGAAAAGTTGCAGGAGAGTTTGTCAGCCCTTGTGGCAAACGTTTGAATTGCCAGTTCCAGAATGGTGTAGTGAATGCTGTTTTATGGCAGTCACTCTCTTCCACTTCCAGCTGATAATACCCGCTCTTTAAATCTAGTACAGAGAACCACTTAGAGCCTGACAACAAGGCAAATGTCTCCTCAATCCTAGGGAGAGGATATGCGTCTTTCTTAGTCATCTTGTTAAGCTTACGATAATCTACCACCATTCTCAAGTCACCATTTTTCTTCCTCACCAGTACTACTGGGGAAGCGTAGGGACTGTTAGACTCCTCTATAATCTCACTAGCAAGCAAATCTAACAAGTGTTTCCTCAGATCCTCAAAATCAGCTGGAGAGACACGCCGAGTACGCTCTTTGAAAGGTACATGCTCAGTTAACTCAATGCGATGTGCCACTTCTGACACTCGCCCCACATCTAAGTCATGTCTTGAAAATGCATTTGATGCTTCACCATTTACTCTTTCAGTGATGTGTGTTTTAAGCCCTTCACAAATAGGGCGTCACCAAAATCTAAAATCACAGGGTCTGCTGATTTTCCTGATAGAGCTGCTATCAGAGACGTGACCTCTTGGGAGGTGCTAGTATTTTCATGAATGGGGACAGGCTTGATCCAGTCAACCACTGAACACTCCGCAAGCACTCCCTTTGGCTGCAATGTAACATTGTGGTCCGCAACATTTCGAATGACTACTTTAACTTTATTTCGAGCTCTCGGTTCCACGTGTATCAATTTACATTCCACTACTAAACCTCCTGGAACACGATGCATCATTGGTTCATCAAGTATCATTGTCTTGCTCTTGCCACAATCTTTGGCTCGATAGACTCCAGCTAATTCACACCTTTCTCCTTTGGCTACAGTTACTGCCATTCTGCCTGACAGTCTGATTGGAGCAGTGTGTTGTTCCCTATTACAGTATGTCAAAATCCTGTCACACTCCTGATATGCAGCTATCCAATGAGTGCCGATGGGGAGTTGTTGTAAGTATTCACGTCCTCGCAGCACCTTACAATCATTTAACAGCTGACGAAGGACATTGGTGCCCACCAACAAAGGCAGATGAGCACTGTAGGTTTGATCTGGGCAGACCAGTGCTAATGCACCTTCCACTACATCTGTCCCACAAGCAACCTTAGGAAACCGTACCTCTATTTCAATGAACCCCAGATAGGGAACGATTTGTCCCGCAGCTCCTTCTACTCGGAGTAAATTTCTCATGGGAGTAATAGCCTTACTTTTTAAATATTGATTGTAGAAAGATTCAGATACACACGTTACCTGGGACCCAGTGTCAATTAGACACACATTCAATACCATCTAGCCAAGCTCTACTTTCCCAAGGCTCTCCAATTAACCCCTTAAAGACCAGGTTGGTATTTTCAATGGAACTTTTTACAATTCCAGCCTCTGTTCGTTCCACAACAGAGGCTACTCCTTGTTTAAATGTGCATTGGGCATTCTATTTAGAGGACTTCTTTGCTCATGCCTCTGCACTAACTTTTTCTGGACCAAAGCTGCATTCACTGGATTAGAACATTGTTGCAAATAGTGAGAGTCTTCACCACAACGATAACAAAACCCACTAGTAGACAGTGACTTAGTTTGTATTTGTGGCACAGGATGTGATAGTTTTCCTTCTTTGCCTCTTTTCTTCTTAGGCATATTTGCAGGAAGGTGATCACCTGTACACGCTTCAGCTGAGGTTGGCTTTCGTGCCTTTGCTTTAACTACATCAGCTTCAAGCTCTTTTATACGGTTTGTCAATGCCAGACAGTCTTGCTCTTTTACATCATTTGCTCCAAACCCTGCGTCAACCATTAACTGCACTTGACTTTTGGCTCTAACCGTAGGCGTACATAAATGGAGATTCATACGATTCTCATTGAGCTGCTTCTCATGCTCATAAGACCTCAATTTGAATAACAAGCTGGAATAGCTCAAGTCAGGCTTTGGCAAATCCGTTAGTAATTCTTTAAGGCACAACTGTGTTATCAGAACTTCATCCCAGCACCCTCTGATGAACTGCTTAAGAAGCAGTGTATCTGAATTTGTATGCATTACTCCCTTCTTCTCAATAACTTCCTGCAGCAGAGAATGGAGCCGCCTCAAATAATCATAAGACTTTTCACCCTTATTTTGGTGTGTCTCAATAAACTGAATGTATAGTTCATCTCCACCAGTTACACTACCATAAGCTTTATCTAACTCCAGCGTGTACACTTCTGGTTTTACATTCATGCCGACATTTAAAGCGACATTAAGGGCAGGGGGGAGTAGGCTATCCAAGATAAGTCTTGACATATGCCTTTCCGTCACCGCAGTATCTGCTAGTAGCTGTTTCACATACAATCGCCATGTCGTGTAGTCTACTTCACCATTAGGTTTGGGAAAATTCCCTGAGAACATTCTCAATTTATGAGGTGAGGATACATGTCCTATATAATCTTGGTTATGTTTAACCACATGCTCCACCACTACACGCTGCACCTCCTGTGGTATGGTCAATGTGACAGGAGTCTCATTCATTGCATTTGCCTCTACTAATGGTGGATCGACTTGCTTTGCAAAAGACACTTTTGATGCCGACCGTGGCCGTGAATTTAGCAGTACTGCAGGGCGGTCACAGATTTCTCTCAGAGCGGGGGTTGATGTGCTAGGGCCCCTGTCATTTCCATCAGATTTGTGTGCGAGTTTAGATGCAACCTGTAGACTTAGATCGCCTGCATCTACATGGTGTAGTTGGGCTAAACTTTCTATTTGTGCCAACAGCTGATCAGCCATATCATCTAAGGTTTGACATGAATATGTAGTCTGTGGTGCTGTCTGACTGTTAGAGGGATACTGCTTCTCTTTGACCTGTCCAACATCTAAGGGTACAACTTTCCATATACTTTGGCCATCAGCGCTTAAATACTCTTCTTCTGCTATCAAAGGGGTGACAACCTCCTGAAATTCACAAATCATCTCCCCTGACAATCTGTCACCTACCCACTCTTCATTACCTCATCAAGATGATCAAAAAATCTTCTCACATCCCTGAGTGGTCTTTGGGTCAACATTAGTAAGTAACACTGACCTTTCAGGATCACAGTTGTACTGCTTACATAAGTCCATGTTGGAAAAAATCAGAAAATATTCAAGACCGTTAGTACAAAACAACAACAAAATTAGAAAAGAACTGAATTAATGAATACTAGTTATATCACACAAGCGCAGCCCCACGTTGGGCGCCAAAATTTTCTCTCTCTAGTCTGCAACCCATACGTTGGGTTCACATTAAAGAAAAGGGGGAAAATATGTACTAGGTCTGAGATCACCAAACACTTAAAATAGCAATTTATCTTGATGTCTGGAGTCCCGGGTTCAGGGTCTCACACCAAAAAAAAAATTATATCAGAATTGTGTGTCTGCACTTATATGTAATCTAGTCTCATTTAGTATAACGGCTTGAATAAAGCACCAACACAAAAAATTAACCAAAATGAATAATGTATTTACTAATTTTCTTTTGTTTTACTTTTAAACTGTATTGCAGGTTTGTGTAACTTTCTTGTTCTGTTCAAATTTAACAAAGAAAAAAAATCTTTTTTTTTAAATGGAGCACAATTTACTCATTTAACAATAAGAGATATTTAACAATTCCAATAACCACAAAAGAAAATAGAAATATCCCAAATAGTCCATAGACAAATATACTGTATACAGTATAAGTATACTGTAAATACAAATGTTCCCGGTTGAGGTAACGTTAAAAAAATAAAAATAAAACTGTGGTTACAGTCCTGTGGGGGCGCAGTCCATCCGAATAGATTCCAGAGTAACACGTCCTTATCGACCCGAATCCAACGCAATCACACCGCGATGAAACAGTCCCAGCTCATAGAACACACACGTTGCAAAACCTAATGCAATGAAACATTTCAGACATGTATTTTGACAGAGATTCGCGAGGAGCCGCTGCCAAAAACATGCAGTGCGCATCTTTCATCATTACTGGCGCACAAGTGACGTCATCAGTTATCCATCACATGTACTTAACATCGATAACTTCAAACTTAAACCTTATATAAACATATCAATTGTTTCAATACAATTTTACCAATTTTCATACACCAATGAATATAATATAAAGAAAAGAAATTAAAGAAAACTCGGTCTACAAACTTTATGTCCGATTCACAGACAATATCAACCATCCTCATCATCTTACATTATAAAATTAAAATACACAAATTATACAGAGAATAAAAATGAAAAGTTCAGAGATGGATAAAGTTGAGCAGCCGCCAAAAACATGCAGCGCGCATCTTTCACCACTACTGGCGCACAAGTGACGTCAGCAACACTCGACTCAACTTCTCTAATACATTTCACACCCGAAAAAAAATATATATACCCACATATATAGATATACATATTAAACATGACTAAACATGTTATGCATTAGATAGAAAAAGAAAAGAAAATATGTATATAAGTGCAAATAAGAAACACTTATTCTAAGTATGGTAAATAATGACAGATTTATTGGATCTATCAGTTAAATTATTCGAGTTGGTTACATAGCCATATGACTCACCATCATTATTATTACCTCACCATCTCTTCCAACGAATGCTGTATGCTAACAACAGTGCCATCTGCTGACCAGAAATAGGTACTGTTTGTCCTTTAAAACTGCGCATAGCGGAATGAACGTGTAAAATACGCACTAAATGGAAATGGATTTATTCTACTGGAGATTCTTGTACTTTTTTAGTAAAATGCTTTCAGTCTTCAGAAGTCCAGAGGCTTTTGACAGTCCATGAGGGGTCTTGTGTCACCCAGATGAGGATGGGTTCCCTTTGGACTCAATAAGGATCACTTTAAATGTAAATTTTATCATTTCTATCCGGAATTTATATATTTCTAAAATTACTATTAAATGAATAAATGACGTCTAGCTTAATTATTGGGTTGTCTACACTTTTAAAAGTAATGCTTCTATATGGAACATAAAATGGTTCAACCATTTGCTTCATATATATGCGCCCCCCCAAATGGTTTATAATATAGAATTCTATAGAATAATCTCTTTATGGAATAATTTAAGGTTTCATTTTCCTTCTTCTGCTTCTTCTCATTATTATTATTATTATTATTATTATTATTATTATTATTATTAGTAGTAGTAGTAGTAGTAGTAGTAGTATTATTAGTATTATTATTAGTATTATTATTATTATACATTTAGACAAGACAATGCAGCAAATTCAAACACAGTATAAATTTATTTCAAACAAAACAATAAATTATTCATCCAAACAGGACAAAAGAGTGGAGGCCTATTAGTGGATATATTTTAAATGACTAATCAGGACACTTGCTTGTTATCATCCACTGGTAAAAGTGTTAAATCTATTTAATAATAGCATTATCGATTTCGGCCTTCCGATAAATATACAACAGATACGTCAAACAAACCTAGCTTCACTTGCTGAATAATTGTCTTGTTGTGTGGGTTATGCTAGAACTTAATTCATTAAGCTTTTAATGTTGATTTCATTTTCTGTTTTGTTTGTTGATACTCAGTTCAGAGTAGCAGAGGGAAAGAGTGACAGCGAAAGATTCGATGAAGATAGATACTTCAAATTAACAAAAAAAACTTAACTCAGAATATGTAATAAAATAAAATCAATAAAAAGAATATGTAATAAAATAAAATATATCAAATAAAATAAAATTTGATTTGATTTGTATGTACTCAGACAATACGAACACAGGAATAACTCCAAGCAGGAAAACGATTTTAAAAGTAGATGCAAAACTGTAAACAGCAAACGTGTCCAGATCCAGTAATGGTGTTATGCTTGTTCACTATGTTTAACTATTCACTTTTGGACATCACACAATTCCAGTCCACTAGTTGTATCACCTTGTTCTTGTTTCTCAATAAAGTTGAGCTCATAGAAGTTCAATTTACCTCTTTTTGGATATTTTCTTTCCTGGAGAATCTTCTCTGTTCTAAACCATGATGACCATGTGGTCATTGAAAGCCGATGTGTTTTTCATTTTGTCATACATCCGTACTCAAAACATGAGTTAATCTCAATGACAGATTTGTCGTTACTCTGAGCAATTAATTCATACCCCAATTTCTACCAAATGGAGCCAATAATTCTGGAGGTCAGAATCGTTGATGGAGACACGACAGACACACGAATCAGCTGCTACCTGAAATCTGGTAAACTGTAGTTACCTTGCAGCCTTTGCAACTCCTTTGCCTGGTTCAGCTCCTGCTGCTGCTGTAAGCTCCAGTCTCTCAGCTGCTCTCGCTGTCTCTGAGTCCTGTCTCCACTGTCTAGATCCTCGCCTGCCAGCCCAGGCAAAATGCGCACCCCTACCTGCTTCTTCAGCACTTCGGGGTCATTCAGATCAAACTCTCGCCTGGTGGAAGCTCACAATGGCCTCCGCTAGTTGACGTTCCTCTTCCTTCTGCCTGCTCTCCAGTAGTAACACTGTACGGTCAGAGTCTATGAGGTCATCAGCTGGGAGGACAGAGAGAAACGGAAGAAATTAGCCACATGTGTAACATAGCAGTCTTGCAGATTGTAGAGTTACATCAACGTTTGCACCAAAGTCTCCGTTATTTCCATGTATCTCCGTATATTTTATAAATATTGATTTATTTTATTTAGTTATTTTGGGATACAGTCACTAACTCCTGCAATGACCCTGCCTCTTACTAAAAATCTACTGTAGTGACGCATCAAACACGAGCCTGCTAGTGCCAACGCACACAGAACAAAGTGTCATGGCTTTGGCATGAGTGCCGTACAAGGTACTGTACAAAGCTATTAGAGCGAGCAAAGTATGTGAGAAGGAAATTAAACACTGGATTGACTACAAACTTAAGACACCTGAAAATACACTCAGATAAGTTTGTTTAGTCTGCTTTAGTGTCACAATGATGTTTTTGCTGATGTTCAAATCAGCAAATATTAGCCTTTACCCTGGTGCGTGCACACACACAAACACACAAACACACACACATATGTCAGTCATGTGGCACTTCATTCCCATTGTTATTGCACCAAGTTGTTATTGCTCCGAGTCAACATATGTGTGAACACACCTTAAAACCAACACATCTAATGAATGCCCTCCAGTGGTCAGTGACACACAACCTCTAACTTCTCAAAGGAGTAATAGAAATACTTCACCAACCATCTAATCAATATGTTAATTATACTAATCTATTAATATGCAATTATACTAATTGTGTGTCAGGGTGAATGTCTCCAAACTCACCATATTCCTTCAGCTCTTTGGCCAGTGATTCTTGTTGCTGTTTCTTTTCCTGCACCTGATGCTGAAACGTTCTTTATCAATCTACACAACAGGAGAGGACACTTTAAGATGAACATGTCAGTGTGAGCTTTACAGAGGAATTAAAACACGGGTTTGAACTTACTCCTATAGTCCGGACTTTGGTGTTAAAAATGTGCTCTTGTCGCTGCAGCTCTCATACAATAATAATTGTAATTGTAGTGTAAAAAAAGAAAGTAAAGCAAACAAAGTTTATTTGTTTATAGTTTATTTGTTAAAGTTTATACAAACTTTATTTGTTTGTTTGTTTGTTTGTTTCAGTTTTGAATTCAGAAGCTAAGAAAATGAGACCTTATAAAACAAGAGTTTAATCTCATTTGGATAGTTTTTTTTTTCTTATTTGTATCTGTGCTTAAAAACTGTATTTAACATTATTTTAAAAATCTTTTTCACTTTAAGAGAAAGAAAAAAACCCCAGATGCTGATGACGGAAGAACTATTCATTTGTTTGATTGTTTGTTTGTTGCAACTGTGCTACAACATTAAAAGAAATTATACAAGGTAAAAAGAAAAACACAATATGCTGCTCTTTAATAAATTATGACCTGTAATCACTGGCAGTTGCTGTAGTATAAAACAAATACAACATATTCACTTGAATCCTCATATTACATCCTTATACTTCATATTAAGACATTTCTTGTTGTAAGAACATCTGATAAATCATTCAGAAAAAGTGGAAAGAAGAATTATTTATATCCTCTGTTCAGTATTCTTGTATGTTTACATCCTCACATCATAAACATGGTAAAACTCAGTGTAAAAAACAAGAGAACCATCAGAAGGGTTTGATGACATGTTTTATGCTCCATTGTTGTCCTGAACAGTTCTGAATAACAAGAGTGTGATGGTGGATTTCCACACATCTGTTTGTCTTTCGGTTGCGCAGTTCACCACCCTGCAGACAACACAGCCATGATGAGCACACGGTCTGAAAAGTCTCATCACAGGATTATTACATTGCAAAATGATTTACAGCACCTGCTTAAAATCCCAGTTAATGCTCATGTTCCTCGTCAAGGCCTCTTTGCATTTATACAAGCCAGGGACATTCCCTGTTCCAGGATCTGCCAGACATCTGTTGTCAGTGTTTTTATGTGAGTTGATCTCACCAATATAAAACTCGCCGCTTTCTTTGTAAGTTGTGTGCTGTGAAAGCAACAAACAAACAAGAAGCTCAATGCATGTACAGTATGGCAGTGATTTGTGTGCAGAGTGACAGGTGATGAATTAGAGCAGCTGTTGTTAAAGGTTACCTGAGGTGTGTAATAGTGGCATGTATACGCTACAGGAGTATGACCTGGGACAGGACCTTGATCCAAACACATCTGTGAATCTAAATTTTGTAGCTTTAAGGAGAAAAAGTTAAGATATATTTTTTGGATCAGAGAAATGAAAAAGTTCTTGTGTGAATTTCAGCCACTCACACATAACGTTGTTAATATTCAAATCTAAATGTTTTCTTAAGATATAATAAGATTTTACTAGTTAATGTTTTAAGATATGTGAAATACGAGAAGACTCACTCCTCCGTAGCCCAAAAAGTCGATCCAGAGGTCTAGACTAGGATAGACGTTCTCCATGTACCACTTGAACGGTTTACATCCAAGTTTCTCTCTGAGTTTTTTTCTTTCTGAAGTGTCCCCGATATCAATGCCATGATCCTGTATGATGTATTATAACAGTATTATGTATAATCGACAATCTGACATGCTGAAATTTATTTTGTACAAGTGTTTTAATTTCTTCCCAAATTGTACCACGGGCATAGAACGGGGCATAGAAGCCTTTATTATCGCCACATATACATTACAGCACAGTGGAATTCTTTTCTTCACATACCCCAATTGAGGAGGTTGGGGTCAGAGTGCAGGGGCAACTATGATACAGCGTCCGGAGCAGGGAGGGTTGAGGGCCTTGCTCAAGGGCCCAGCAGTGGCAGCTTGGTTGTGCCGGGCCTTGAACCCCGATCCTCCAATCAACAACCCAGAGCCTTAACCAGTTGAGCTACTATTATTACTATACTATTTATTATAGTTAACTTTTTTTATTTATTAATTGCATAACAGGAAAAATAACATGACATACACATAGAGGATCACATTACATTCAATTATTATCACTTACATTCATTACAACATCAAAAGAAAAAAACTATATAGAATATAACTTACCAAACGTTTCCTATACATCCTTTTTTATTATTATTTCTTAGATCTTTTAAGACCTCAATATAAGTTTAGTTAAATTGAATTCTAAATGGTGTAATGTTAGATTTAATATTAGTCCATTTTTGTTTGTGTATATGGTATTTCTCATACATACAAACCTTATATTTAACTTCTTTAATTTAAAACTTTAGCTAAACTCCAGACTTCTTTCCATTCAATTCGAATATATAATGAATTCCAAAAAAATTAGCTTAAAGTAATAATTATACTTAAATAATTATGCTTTATCTGTTAATGTTCTCATTCTAAAACATTTATGTCTACAGTTTCAGTGCTTTGTAATATTCAGTAAGTTTTCCTCCGCAGTCAAAATCTTTAACACGTTACCTGTTGCTTTGTTTCTTGCTAATCTGACAAACCACATTTTTTCCTGTGTGTGTTTTAACTTCAATAAAAAAAAGCTGCAGGTCAGAAAACGAACAAATGTTTACAGTCGCTGTAGCGTAAGTGAGAACAGGAACTAACCTGTTTTTTTTTTAGTGGACATTCTGCAACATGTAATGAACAGTAAATGGACAAAAAGTATGATGTACCAGTCTTTAATAAACTGAACAATTGTAAATTGTTGCGGTATAAGAGAAATAAAACTTTAAATTCTAATTTTTGGTGTTCACATTTACTCTGCTTTGTCATGCCACCTATTGATTATGTGTAGATTATTATTATTATTATTATTATTATTATTATTATTATTATTATTATTATTATTATTATTATAGAGTATCAATGACGTATATATTATCAGTAATAACTATCCCAGTGTACTCACATTTAAGGGAAGGTTCCAGGCTATATGAACATGATATTTGTACTCATCCATCCAGATGTCAGCCACACGCAGTGCATTTCTCATCATGTACTTGCTCATATCGGGTGCGTACGGCTTGTGAGCTCTCTCTATGTGGGCGATCTTGGAGCACGGCACGACCTTGATGCTCCCACCACACGTCCACACCTGACCATGAACCCAGATCAGTTGTTGCTTCACAGCTGAATTACATACATACACATACAGACATCACAACAACAACAAAAGATCTCACCCGAATACCAAGCTCTACGTTTTCTCCACCGTAAACATCCATCCCTGCATCCAGGGTGCCGATTTCTCCCAGAAAAGCTCTGTCTGCAGCCAGAATTCCCATTAAAGAAGGAGACCTGGATAAATGAAGAAGATAACAATGCTGAAATCTCCATTTCGATTGGTCCATTATTTTCTGGATTATTTTTGCAAGAGGATCACTGAAAAAACACTGCAACTGCAAACTTCATGCCGTACTTTTTAGTCCGTTATCGTCGCTATAGCAACAGATCATTATTCAATTATTCAATTATTCAATTTAGTCACTAACTCACGATCACTGTACTTGTTTTTAGTTTTTTGTTTGTTTTTACATGTCATTGTTTATAGCTGTGTTTGTGTATTGTATTTGTTTTTATGTTGCTTCTTTGTCAGGTCGTCATTGTAAATGAGAACTGGTTCTCAACTGACTCACCTGGTTAAATAAAGAAAGAAAGATTCATCATACACGAAGACATGGCAGGACCGTTTACATACTCACTTAAAGAAAAACTGCTGTGTGGAAAAAATGTAATTGATGTCGTGCTGACATTTGCTTTGTAAAGAGACGTTTATAACCTTTTTTAACTGTCGGAAAAAAAATATATGTTGTATTTATATCGCCGTCTCAATGCCGTTTCAATCTACTCACTTTCCAGGAGTTGAGCCATCATTGTGTTTGTACCATTCAGGGCTGAAAGGCACGTACGTACACCACAGCTCCCAGTCAAAGCCATGAGCATAAGGAGGGTACAGAACTACTTCAAGGTCGTCATAATTGACTCGGTCAAACACAGGAGAGACGACGACTGTTCTGTCTGCCTTGATCTGCGCTAGCAGCGGCTCTGCCCTGGTGACATGGAAACAAAAATAAGAACACAGGCACGTGTTAAAAACAGATGACGTTAGCTTCCGTTATCATTAAAGCAATAATCGAAATAATACGGGCTGATGGTCAGATTCTGATTGTGCAAAGGTCAGAACTGAATTTTTATTTGCTATGCACACTTTTCTACTTTCCAACGAAATTCTCACTGCTGCAGTAGAAAATAAGCACAAATAGAATCATGGCACGATGCTGCAAATATTATTCAATCTTTCTGAGTGAAGTTAAATGATAAAATCTTGAATATGGGCTGACTCCTTTTCATAATCATTTATTTATTTATTTGTTTGTTTGTTTGTTTGTTTGTTTGTTTGTTTGTTTGCTTGTTTGTTTGTTTTTGAATTCACAAGCTAAGAAAATGAGATGTTTCGCTTGAGATACTTCACTTGAGATACTCACCACATCACATTGACCTCTATATGTATGTCCAAAATAGCCACAACATCAGCACTAGCAGCAGCCCAACCGGTGATGCGAGCTTGTGCGAGACCCATCTGACGATCGTGTCTCACTCGGAGGATTTTCAGCTGAGGATGTTGCTTCTGTGTTGTGGCAACGTAGAAATCAAGACTTTCTCCTAGGTCCTCTGTTCACAAAGAGCATACGTATTCCTTCTCAATAATATCTGCACGCAGTCATAGGACATAACAGTATTGATCTTGTGTCCAAAGTTTTAAACATGCTATGGTGTGGCATCACAAGAAAATAGTCAACAGTGGGGTGGTGGGATGCAATGTTGTGACACTGTAATGTCTCACTCTACAGTGGTGGTTAATATGAAGCTCATATTACAGTAGACACTCGGTGCTCATGAGTATTTCTCTTTTACATAGCTTACCAGGGCAGCATATTTATAGAAATATATCCAAATCAACACAGAATCGTTTCTGTCTTGATATCAAACCAGTTTGATTTTCTTCTCTTCAACCACTAAAATTCTGTGTATGTTTATCCAACAAAAGGTAAAACACATGTCAAACATTTAAAGCAAACAGAGTCCTGACTTGATTTACGTATATCGCAATCAGAACTAAGAATTCGGCTGACAGTTTTTGTGTCTTGTGCCATGTGCTTTTGTTTTTGTTTTGGCTTTTACCCAAAAGCCCTGGATATTTGTTCCCTAATTAATAGAATAGAATAGAACAGGGGCATAGAAGCCTTTATTATCGCCACATATACATTACAGCACAGTGGAATTCTTTTCTTTACATACCCCAACTGAGGAGGTTGGGTTCAGAGTGCAGGGGCAGCTATGATACAGTTCCCCTGGAGCAGGGAGGGTTGAGGGCCTTGCTCAAGGGCCCAACAGTGGCAGCTTGGCTGTGCTGGGCCTTGAACCCCGATCAACAACCCAGAGCCTTAACCAGCTTAGTCACCACTGCCCCTTTTCTGTTATCCCCGCATATGGGTCTGAATTTTATCAGTGAAGACTTCCCTGTTTTCCTGACCCAATCAGTGGTAGTGGCTCCAACACCTAATCCAGTTCATTTTTCAAGCTGTGTTTCGCCTGTAGCATCTGCACATGACTGTAGCTGGATGCAGGCTTCTGTAACCCCTGTCACATGCCACTTTCCAGTTGTTAACCCCAGGCATATTTCCGTCATGGGAAACAGAGGCATGGATCCAAGCCTTGGTTGTGTTCGATACCTGGAATGATTAAATGAGCGGAAAATATTAACAAAAGCACACTTTGGGTAATTAACTAATATTGGCTGGGACGATATTCAAATCGCTAACCGCCTGGACTGGGGCTAAAATAGCCAAGAGATGGGTTTCCTTTGGGGCAGTTGTTTTAGGACTGGGGAGGAACCGTGCACATCTTCTAATGCAACAGAGACACAGACAGCACTAGTATTGCTTTATAGGCTTAAAAATACATCGCACAACACATTATCATACTGGTATTTTCTGTGTTAATTTCTCTGGCTAAATTAAAACAAAAATCTAACTTTGATTTGAGTTTGAAAAATTTGGTGAGCTAAACTCAATACTGCCCAGATTCAGCTGCATTTCATTTGTTTTATTTCATCTGTTAATCATAAATAAGAATAGAAGTATAAGAACCCTTAAACAGATTGAGTTTTCTTAACAAACCGTTAGTGCTGTCATCGTCCACCAGTATGAGTTCCTTGAGCAGGTGATCAGGTGTTCGGTGGATGATACTGTGTATGGCTCTCTTGATAACAGACAGAGCCTCGTTCAGGTAGATGAGAACCACACTGAGTGATGGAAGCTGCTCAGGATACACCTTTGTTGCACACCTGTAAAAAAAAAATGAACAGAAACGCAAAATAATCGAACGGCATACACGGTTATTTAGAGCAAAGTAATAAAAGACGTTTTAACCACACAGTCACATGCACACACTCGCTGTAAATTTACACAATGGGAATTTAATATAATTGTACATATTGACAAACGATTTCTGAAATAGAAAATTCCTAAATTTGAAAAAGTTAATTTTATATATTCTTAGATTTGGTGGAATAATGGAATAAACTATAAATCTTCTTAAGCTTGATTAACAGCAAACAATTCAATTCAATTCAATTTTTTTGTATAGCTTTTTTAACAATGCCCATTGTCTCAAAGCAGCTTTACAGAAGTATGGAAACAGAAAAGAGAGAGAAAAAAAATAAATATATAATAATAATAGAAGTAAAAATAAGGATCAAATAAATAAATTAATATATACAATTAAAGTTAAACACAAGAAACAAGTCACAAATCCAACCAATAAATAATATACAAACATCATCATTGCAGCATTTGAACCCTTTTTACCAGTACACTGCAGAATCGGTATAAACAAATGAATTATTTTATGGCCGCATGTCTGACATAAAATTAATCAGGACACTGTTCACTTTAAGTGTGAGACATAAACTCTTAAATTTGAGATGTTTATGAACATGCACTTGTTGCATCCTAGAGAGCATCCTATTCTGTGCCTCCTCTCCAGTGTTTCCCTGGAAAGACTTAGAAGGATAAAGTGTTTACCGAACACAAGTGAGTATACACTAAATTAATCTCATGTTTCATTTTGTGTTATGCGTTTGAATCCTTAAACATTTACACAAGCTACTGTAACTGTTTGCTGCTACTGTATCTCGAGGATCCTGTTCATATCCTGTCCACACACAAAAAAACACCAGATCATCTGCTCAACAATTTACTAATCTAAAACAATGGAATTAATTTGTCTATCTTGCAGGTTAATTAGTTAAAAGCATATTTAACACATAAGATTATCATAAGACTGATTAGACATTAAAATCGTTTAACACGCTGTTTTAAGGTCGAGGGCAGAGTCGGGTGAAAATAAAATAAGTCGTTTTAATGAAAATTAACCTCCAAATAATCCAAATAAATTCGGATCACTGTCAAAAGATGTCATTAGGCAAACAAAAAGCACACACTGGAGGAAAGACAGAACTCACAATGTGCTCTGTTCCTCTCCTTGCTGCTGTGCATTGATACCATGTTATATTCATATTATATATAAGTTATGTACATATTATAATCATATATATTCATAACTTCCTCGTGCCTCTTTAATCATTTAATCAGCGGTCTTATGATGAAACCATGAAACAGGTTTCTTCCAGTTTTCTGATTGAGTAATTTAGGAGCTAATGCTGTATGTAAGGAACTGATTTGCATGTTAGAATCAAGAGCAAGAGGTTATAAAAGGGGGAAACAACGCACAAAAGGCTCAATGCACCAACAAATGTGTGTCTTACTTTTACAACCAGAAAAAAGAAATATGAGTGTTAAATATATAAACAAGCTTAAAATTTCTCAAGAAATCAGCCAGATACTGTAAGTCAAAGGGTGTGCCGTAGCGGCACATTCAGTTCAGCCGTGATGTTTACCATGACACTGAGAAGGGAAGTTCACTAAGAGTTTACAGAGTTTCAATAGAACATAAATACGCTTTCTTCAGTGTAGAATTTCTTTGATTTCAGTGTAAAAAAAAGTATAATGGTAATAACACAGGTTTAATGATGCCAGATTAATTAACTGAAGTGGTACGTACTTAACGTACAGAGCTCATTGTACGAGCACACACACACACACGCAAACACACACAAACAAACACACACACACACACACAAACACACACACACACACACAAACACACACACACACACAAACACACACACATGCCTGAAAGTAGCTTGGCCCTGTCCTGCTTTTTGCTCTGATTAGCAGGATGGTATTGCATACACTACTTGACCAGAAGTATGTGCACCCCTGACAATCACACCCATATGTTGTTCATCCCCAAACTGTTGGCACATAGTTTGAAGCACATTCATATTTGTATGGAATGTATTTGTATTCTGATGTTTTAAGGTTGGAGTGTAAGAACTACTGCTATATTCTTCCACATTTTATTGTTTTATTTTCTTACTTTTTTAATTAAAAGAAATCTAGGTCACCTGGGATCCCGGGTGTCTGGTAACTGTCTGTTAATTGGTAGTCGGTCGCTCAGATAGACGTTGTATCCGTATTTGTTATAGCCAGCCTGCGCTTCACGCTGCTCATCATGGGAAAGATTGCGACCCCATTTTTTAAACAGTGAAGATTCTGGGAAAAGCATGGACTGATGATCTCCTCTACTTTTCTTTTCTTCTATGTTGTTTTGCATCTCCTCCATCATCTTCTGCATTCGATTTTGTTTTACTTTAAAGGACATCAACATATCATCTGCAAATTAAGAACTTAGGTAAATGAAAACAGGATGTAAATATAACTGCATACTATTGATACAATATTATCATATTATATCAATTCATTGTGTTCCCTGCGATGGGTTGGCACTCCATCCAGGGTGTATCCTGCCTTGATGCCTGATGACACCTGAGATAGGCACAGGTTCCCCGTGACCTGAGGTAGTTCGGATAAGCGGTAGAAGATGAATGAATGAATGTATGGTAACTTATTTTACTGTATGCAACATTATTTATTTAACATTATTTATTCCTTATTAGAATGTTTGTATGATACTCTGAGAACATTTTCTTTAAATAATGAATCAGAAAGAAAAAAAGTTTAAGAAGGATGAAAAACACACATTGTGAAGGTTTTACAATAAAAAAGGTAATTTTTCGGTATAATTAGGTAATTTAGGGTCAATTTTTTGGAGACCCTGCTGAGATTTGATGTCCTGCCTACACGACTTTGTAATCAAAAGCATATTTCTTTTGCAGTATGGTTTTATCTTGGAGCTCAATAAGAATCAGTTGAACCACACTTTCTGTGACCTTTAGATTTTTGTATGTTTACTACAATAAAAAAAAGAGAGACAAAAAATCTTTAAAAATGTGGCTCGCACATATCCTTCCTTCTGTAAAATTCTGCACTTGCTGCTATTGCAGTCTGGTTAGACCTAAACTGCATTTCGTTGCATT
>NC_083472.1:2835000-2870000 GCF_030014155.1 Tachysurus vachellii | reverse complement strand
AGTTGTCCTCCGCTCCATAATGATTTCAGACATTTAAAGAGAAGATGCCAAAAAACATGTGGTCTTTGAGGACAACAGCCTCCTAATTAATACACAATTGTTGGACTGTATATGACTTTAGAAAGGACATTATTCATAACACTCTAAGGTGTTTATAACTGTCTATAATCACACCCTCCAGTGTCACCCAAATGAGGATGAGGTTCCCTTTTGAGTCTGGTTCTTCTCAAGGATTCTTCCTTTTACATCATATGGAGTTTTTCCTCACAACAGTAGGCTTGCTCATTAGAGAGAGAGATCAT
Source organism: Tachysurus vachellii (assembly GCF_030014155.1). Lineage (NCBI taxonomy): Eukaryota > Metazoa > Chordata > Actinopteri > Siluriformes > Bagridae > Tachysurus > Tachysurus vachellii. Next base: position 2,869,698 of record NC_083472.1, on the reverse strand, counting down.
AAGGTGATATTAAAACACTTTAGCCTGTTATATCGGATGCGCAAACGTCCGACACCATTAGCTAGCAGCCATGCCAATGGCGTATTATTGATAATGTTCTTATTATTGACATAAAATGTTACTGATTGAGTAATTACATGTTCTCAGTCTATAATTTGAGCAACAGAGCTACAGTTTTATACAGTCAATATTATGACCTCATTAAAAATAAAAAGAAAAAAGTCATTTTTTAAGAAGATAAAAAGCATGTTTAGAAATTACGGAATTTGAATGAGATTCCAAATATTAAATAGGAGGTGACTGCATTCAGGTAACAAAAGCTGAGTGGAAGGTAAAAAAGTATAATAATACAGTAATAATAATAATAATAATAATAATAATAATAATAATAATTTATAGTATATAATATATAATCAGTAATATAAAATATATTATTATCAGACTGAATTTTTAAAAACAACATAATATAGTATATATATATATAGTTTATAGAATATACATTTACTAAATGTAACTTCGATCCCACCAGCCAATCCGTGAGCTCGTGTATGAGGAAGAGGGCAAACTGCACTTCCCGTGTCTCGGAGGAAGCACGTGTGGCAGCCGGTGCATCAGAATTTGGTAAATTAGGGGGAAAAGTTGGGGAAGAAACAAAGAACAAAGCACAAAGTGGCTTCTTTGTTTTTCTCTTCCATTTTTATCTCGATTTCAACACAGGATGTTTCGTTACATTACAAAAGCCGTCACTCTTTTCCATGTCGGTGTTTAAATTAAAGTGTTGTGTTTTAATTAAAGAGAAAACACTGGTGCATTCGATCTGGTGTTGAATTCGCTTATGTCGGCGTGGTGATTTCCTCCATCATGAGCTCACCTACTGAATGTCTTCGTTAAATGGTGAGGACTTTGAACAAAAAATGTGCTAAATTGCAGCCCTACTGACAGAGACACTAACAAGGATCAGACGTCACCGAACGGAGCGAACAGCGAATGCAGCACACCATCTACAGGAAATTCTGAGCACTACAGTAGTCTCTCTCTTTCTCTCTTTCTCTCTCTCTCCTCAGCAGAGGAAGACACTTTCTCTCACATGTACTCCTCTGACCTTTCTGTCAGCTAACGCATGCTCTTTCTTATTTTTTCTTCTTTTTTTTTTTTTTTACAACCGTATAACTTTTGCATTTTATATTTTCCACCCAGAAGATACGTCTGGCTGTGAGCTCGGGTTGGCAGTCGGGTTTCGTGAGAGTGCGCCTTGTGCACTCGGGCACTGAGTGCCCATTCACAAGGTCCTCCTCGAAGGAATTTTTGAAGGAACAAGACTGCATGTAATTGACCAGAAGGTCTTCGGCATTGAGAAGACGCGTGTGCTCGCTGTATTTACTGTCAATGGAAATGAGTTCTCCTGCGTAATGCAGCATAACAGACGCTTTCATGAGAATTCAACAGAATCCTTTGACATCTAGCCGCACACACACACACACACACACACACAGTTTTGTACCAGTTAGGGCAGATGTTCAGAGATCAGGGTGGCTTGGCATCCGATCAGGTCCTGTTTTTCCCACGAAACCTTACTGAGTGTAAAATAATGAGCTGATTCGAGCTGATAAAGTGTCATATATGGCGGTTTCTCTGTGTGTAAGGAATAAGAGCGACTGCTGTAAGAGCTGGCATCAGATTTATATATATATAAAATAGCTCTGATAAAAGCTGCTGATTAACCCACAAATAAATAATAAAGGTCTTTTTGGAACCGTAAGCCACAGACAGACAGTGGGGGAGGGGAGGGGAGTGGCTATGGGGGAGTTGATGAGGGAGGGGTGTGGTTTTGGAAGTACAGTATTCCACAAAAAAGAAAAAAAAAGGTTGATTTATTTCGTCTTTGAGTCAAAACGTGGCAGCATGGGAAAATACAGCTATGTTATGAATGGACTTCGACTGTTTTTTCCATAAGGGGAAAAGTTTTAAGGACAGCCCTGTAGGTGGGACATGCAGACAGACAGGCATGGACCTATTCACATTCTAAAGATGCTTTATGACCTCTGGAGTCCTCTTTGGTCCTGTTCGCTGGTGGTTTAGTTTTCTGACAGAAACGATTCATGCTTCTCTGTCGAACAGTCGAACTCTTTTTACGTCGCTTCGGGAAACAAGCGAAACCGGACGAAATCGAGCGATCCTATCAGGATGGAATTCCGAACAGGAAGCCTGGAAGTCCACATCTGTTCACGCATTGTTGCATTCATACAGGCTTATCGACAAGAGATTCGTTTCACTGTTTAGTCTCAAACATTTTTTTCTTTTATTACGCTAAAGGCAAAAAGCACAATCCTACCGAGGGTGCCATGCTAGCTAGCGGCTAAGTAGTTTAGTTTAGTTTAGTTTATTAATTTGTAAAGCACATTTAAAAACAACAGCCGTTGCAGCCAATGTGCTGTACATCAAGTAGAAACAAACAAGAATAGTGCAAAAGTAAAAACACAAAAAAAAACAGTAAAAATCCAAAACAAACCAAAAGAAAACACATAAAATTTTACACTTTCAAACAGAGTTAAAACCTACAGAATAAAAGTGAGTTTTTAAAGCAGATTTAAACAATGAGACATTGGTAGCAGATCTTAAATGAAGATGGAGATTGTTCCACAGCTTTGGAGCTGCCGTAGCAAACGCCCGATCGCCCTTAGTTTTAAAATGTGCACGAGGAACCGAGAGAAGGAACTGATTAGCAGACCGAAGAGATCTAGGGGTAGGGTACGGAGTGAGGAGGTCACAAATATACTGGGGAGCGCAACCATGTAAAGCTTTAAAAACATAAAGTAAAATCTTAAAATCAATACAGAACTTAACCGGGAGCCAGTGTAATGAGGCGAGTACTGGGGTAATGTGCTCACGTTTTCTGGTGCCAGTCAGTAATCTCGCTGCCGCTTTTGTACCAGTTGTAAACGGTCGAGAGATGATTTAGGCAAGCCAAAATAAAGAGAGTTGCAGTAATCCAATCTCAAAGTTATAAAAGCATGAATTATCGTTTGAAGGTCCTTCATAGAAAGCATCTTCTTGATTTTAGCAATTGATCTTAACTGAAAAAAGCTGCTTTTCACAACGGTGCTAATCTGTTTATCAAAGGACAACATAGGATCAAAAACAACACCAAGGTTTCTAAAGTAACAGCTAATTTAACAACGCTAGTTGTAAACGTGACGCAGATCATGAAAACAAGTAGACATGGACTTTTAAAAATAGATGTAACTGAAACGTGGTGGATCCCAAAAAAGAAAAATAAATTGCATTAAAATTCATTTAGCACACTATTGGCTAAATATCTGTTTGCTGCTAATTAACCTTTTTACCTTTTTTTATTTATTTTACCTTTTATTAACCGTTAGAGAAGAAGGAAAACTTAAGAGAAACATTAAAGACTTGCAGAGAAGCAGAAGAATGAAGCAGGGTTTTGGAGCTCGATTCATGTCCAGCTGCTCTGAGGCCCAGAGTGAAGCAAGCGCAAGTGAGCACACAAACACACACACACACACACACACACACACACACACACACACACACACACAGGAAACACCAAATGAAGTCAACATATATAAGAGTAGGGGATAACGTAACAGGAAGCCATATCTCCATCTGCTGGAGAGCACAGCCCTCAGAGAACACCAGGGAAACTTTCAGACTAAATCACTTGCCGTCTCCATCCATCTCTAGCTGAAGAACATGGACGGGAGATGGAAGACCATCCACTTCAAGGCAATTCAGGCTTTTATTGTAGTTCAAACAACGTTCCTCCAGGATCCTGGGGGCTACATAAAAAGCACAGCTACATAAAACAACACAGAACTAAGAGCACTGTTCCTCACCTTCATGTTAGACCAAATCCCAAATGGCTTCCTGTTCAATGTGTTCACTCCCTACATAAGGTACAATATCCATTAGATCCAACCACAGAAAACGTCCTTCACTCAAATCCTTTTTGAAGGAAATTTTGGCATTGCTTCCCTTGCTTCCTTTGAGTTGCTTGCCACCGGTTTGTGATAAACCCATAGGTGTGTCCTAAACCGCAGACTATTCTAAAGTATTGGATCGTGTGCAACACTAAAAATTGCAAAAAAGAAAGCAGATCAAGAAGAAAAAAAAAAAAGAAGAAGAAGAAGAAGAAGAGCACTTTCAATACCAGGATGATGTAATTATTCAACCACAAAGAAAAAGTGTGGTTTTAGTTTGTGGAAGTGTGGAATATTGAACACGTCATGCTCTCAACACACAGATTTGCTTAAACAGAGGAAGATATCCGAGGACGCTCGGGTGGACGAGATGTCTTAGACACGTCTTTAAAATGAGTTCGCATTATGCGATTGCGATTTATATTTCGACATTTTACAAAATTCAAAACTATAATGGGACATAATATGCACTTCTACAGTAGGTGTGATGATCGGGGTGCACAAACTTTTGTTCATATGGTGTATGTATTCTGGGATGGTAATGTTGATGATGATGATGGAGATGGACAGATTTAAAGCTTACGGAACTTCGATACTGCTTTTCATTCATTCATTCATCAGTAAGTGTCTTATTCTGGTCAAGGCTTTTTAATGAAGAGTAAAAAACCTACATAAACATCTAATCTCATCATCCGTCTAATCTCTGCAAGAGCTTTATCCTGCTCAGAGTGGTGGTGAATCCACAGATCCGGAGGTTACCCTAGGGACATACCGGCATGTGTTGGAAAAGTGGGAGGAAACTAGAGAACTCTGAGGAAACCTATGGATCTGTAAGGCAACAATGCTACAACCAATCATTTCATAGATTAATTTAATAGATGAACCTTCAGAGAATCCCCTGCTTGATACTTGATATTTGGAGCAGTGACTGAAAAAGGACTTACAAGATGATGTAAACGAGGTAGAAGAGGTAGACAAGGTGGATGAGGTGGAAGAGGTAGACGTGGTTGAGATAAATGAAGTGGATTAGATGAATGAGGTGGATGAGAAGTATGAGGTGGACAAGGTGGATGTAATTTTCGAGGTGGATGAGAGGGTCGAGGTGGAGGAGGTGGAAAAGGTAGACGAGGTGGATGAGGTGAATGAGGTGGAAGAGGTAGATGAGGTGGAAGAGGTAGACGTGGTTGAGATAAATAAAGTGGATTAGATGAACGAGGTGGATGAGAACTATGAGGTGGACAAGGTGGATGAAATTTTCGAGGTGGATGAGAGGGTTGAGGTAAACGAGGTAGACGAGGTGGAAAAGGTAGACGAGGTGAATGAGCTGGAAGAGGTAGACGAGGTGGAAGAGGTAGACGTGGTTGAGAAAAAATAAAGTGGATTAGATGAATGAGGTGGATGAGAAGTATGAGGTGGACAAGGTGGATGAAATTTTCGAGGTGGATGAGAGGGTCGAGGTGGATGAGGTGGAAGAGGTAGACGAGGTGGAAAAGGTAGACGAGGTGGATGAGATGGTTGAAATAGATAAAGTGGACTAGTTGAATGAGGTGGATGAGATGGACGAAGTGGATCAGATGGATGAGGTGGACAAGACAGATGAGGTGGATGGTATCAGATAGCTGTTGCCATGCAGGCTATTAGGATAAGAAAAAAATTAGTCTAATAAGTGACAGTTTTTTCATAACAGGATGGAAAACGTGTTGTAAGACGATGACGCAGGCCCATTGATCACGGTGCCACTCTGTCTCTGGCACACGGTGAAAAGACACAGTGTCTCCTAAGTCGCCTAAGCGTGATGTAATTGAAGCTTACCGCCCAATTAACGAGAAACCCAACAAACGATTACCTTAATGTTACTAAACATTACCCAGACCTGAGAGCTAATTCAGTCCACCTGTGACGTTTTGTAAGAAACGTCTGTACTGATATGATAAAACTAATAATTACCACAAGTGTGTGCAAAACGAGCCTGATGATCCTCACCACAATGGAGCGCAGCCCTAAACGACTACATGCGCCCTGTAGGACGCAAAGAAAACCCAAAAGTTCTGACGGCAATAAAAATATGACTTCATTTATTAATAAAAGAGGAGCGAAATCAAGGCAGCTAAACCGGCGTATAGTTAACGTAACCAAATGACACACAGCCGTAAACAGCTTTGTTGTTAATGTGAAGCTGAACAGCATTAAAGTGAGTGAGAAAGAGCATCTATTCTAAATTCTAGAGAATTTATTGGTGTTTGTTTATTTTATTCCACATTTTAGGAGGGCTGTAATCTGCATTAATGTGACACACATGAACTGTAATGCTGTTCTGGAACGTTCAGATGGCCCTAAAAAATCTCTATCTCTATTACTACATTCCTGCACTTAAAAGTACTGCCAAAAATTCATAAAAAAACTAGTGGAGAGTTTAAGAGCAGAAAGTGTATATGCCAGTTTGTTGTGTGATCAAAGTCCTGTGTTGGGATATAGAGATAAGGGTTAGGGGGTTGGGGTTAGAGGATTGAGGGTTGGGGTAAGAGGGGCCAGGTTGGAGTGGTTGAAGTTAGGGGGTTGGGTTTAGAGGGTTATAGGTTGGGTGGTTGGGGTTAGAGGGTTGGGGTTAAAGGGTTACGGGTAGGTTGGTTGGGGGGTTAGGGTTGGGGGTGGGGTTGTTAGAGGATTGAGGGTTGGGGTAAGAGGGGCCAGGTTGGGTGGTTGGAGTTAGGGGGTTGGGTTTAGACGGTTACAGGTTGGGTGGTTGGGGTTAGAGGGTTGGGGTTAAAGGGTTACGGGTAGTGTGGTTGGGGTTTAGAAAGTTACAGGTTGGGAGTTAGGGATGAGTGTAGGGTGTTTGTGGATTAGAGGGTTGCAGGTTGGAGATTAAGGGTTGAGGGTTGTTGGGGTTAGAGGGTTTGGTAGTTGTGGTCAGAGGGCTGTGGGTTTTGGGTTAAAATGTTGGGATTTGGGTGGTTGAGACTTACAGGGTTGGGGATTAGAGGGGTTGGGAGTAGTAGTTTGGGGGTTAGAGGTTTGGGCTTGAGGCAGTATTTCAGGATTTTTTTTAACCAACACCATGTCATATTTTTGCATATTCCAGATATTGGTTTACATAAACACACACACACACACACACACACACACACACACACAGCACAACTGATGATCAACACTCAGAGACCACTTTCATCTAAACATCTGTGCATTCACGCAATTATTCAATCAGCCAATCATATAACTGGCAGCAACATCATGTGTAAAATCATCCAGATACAGAGATCAGAACAAGGGAAGAAACGTGTTCTCTGTGACTTTGGTGTGGTTCTAGCAGTTATAATACTGATCTCCTAACACACACACACACACACACACACACACAACAGTCTCTAGAGTTTACCCACTGAATGGTACAGGAAACCATATTCATCCAGTGATGATATTGATATTACAGTATGTGTGAAGACTTACAGTGTAGAGCTGTTTTGGAGACTAAGAAGTTACTATGGCAACGCATATAAGCACTTTGTGTAACCACGTTGAGCAGAAAAGCATCCCAAAAGGCACAACATTTGAGGTGGGCCAAGGCTACAAGCAACTACAAACAAGTTCGGTCCATGGACTTTGGTCTTGGGAAAGCTGGCACATTTACAATAACTGTCTGTTAAATTTGTCAACGCCTTTTGACCAAACAGATTTGACCATCTTCAGTCCATACAGTACGTGTGAGCTGACAGTGTTTAGAAGAGGAAATAAAAGTGAAGATATGAATCATTTTATTTAAAGTTGATTTAAATTCAAATTGCTAGTCAAAATTTCATTGCTGAAAGTTTGTCGAAAGGTCACAGAGTGTGTAAGTCTTCAAAAGGAAGATTCGCCAAGTTAGCAGAAAGCTCGCCACCAATATGGAGAAGAGGAGATGAGATGAGATGAGAGGAGAGGAGAGGAGAGGAGATGAGATGAGATGAGATGAGATGAGATGAGATGAGATGAGATGAGATGAGATGAGATGAGATGAGATGAGAGGAGATGAGAGGAGAGGAGAGGAGAGGAGAGGAGAGGAGAGGAGATGAGATGAGATGAGAGGAGAGGAGAGGAGAGGAGAGGAGAGGAGAGGAGAGGAGAGGAGAGGAGAGGAGAGGAGAGGAGAGGAGAGGAGAGATGAGATGAGATGAGATGAGATGAGATGAGATGAGATGAGATGAGATGAGATGAGATGAGATGAGATGAGAGGAGAGGAGAGGAGAGGAGAGGAGAGGAGAGGAGAGGAGAGGAGAAGAGAAGAGAAGAGAAGAGAAGAGAAGAGAAGAGAAGAGAAGAGAAGAGAAGAGAACAGAAGAGAAGAGAAGAAAAGAACAGAGAGGAGAGGAGAATAGAATATAAGAGAAGAGAACAGAACAGAACAGAACAGAACAGAAGAGAAGAAAAGAGAGAAGAGAAGAGAAGAAAAGAGAAGAGAGGAGAGGAGAATAGAATACAAGAGAAGAGAAGAGAAGAGAAGAGAAGAGAAGAGAAGAGAAGAGAAGAAAAGAACAGAGAGGAGAGGAGAATAGAATACAATAGAAGAGAGGAGAAGAGAAGAGAAGAGAAGAGAAGAGAAGAGAAGAGAAGAGAAGAGAAGAGAAGAGAAGAGAAGAGAAGAGAAGAGAGGCACGCTCGCTATGTGTTTTAGCGAAGCACTTACGATGATGAATCAAGGACTGCGGTTTGTCCTGCGCTCAAACCCCCTGACACGTCTCAGCGGCTGCCTGGCTGCGGACTCAATACACACGGTTCTCTGTTTACCGTCCAGAGCTCCCAGTGTTTACAGTGCTGCACCTTGGCCAGTGCTCTTGTGGTTGTGCATGTTCCTGAGGACTGTGTGAACTTAAAGAGCATGAGGTAAGAGGCCTGGGGGTTCTTCACATGAGGACAGGTGTCATTAATGACCTGAAATGTTCACTAACGCAAACTGACTGAAAATGGAATCAAATATACAGCGATCAGCTGGATTACAGAAAAAAAAATGTGCACTGATGTCAGTTCAGATTATTTGCATTATAAATAATAATATAATATTACATTTGAATTATTTGACTTTTATTCATTTTTTGTATTGTTTAAATTATTTTATTTACATTTTAAATCTCTGGAATCAGTGAATCGGTGACTCAGAGAGTTGACTCATTTGAAATCAACTCCCAGGACCTTTGATATGAACAAAAAGAAAGATGATGGATGACTTTATAGACTTTATATTTGTTTAATTCCAACTATTCAGCTATATGTTTTCCAACAATTCAATTCAAACTAAACACTAAATTCCTCACCGAAACCCTCAATTAATTCTTGTTTGTCGTGTTTTACATGAGACAAATCGCTTTCTGAGTGGGGAATCGAATCCGAAGCTTTGGGGTTGACTCTTAATTTTCAAAGCTCGGAATCAGCTGTCTCAGTAAATCAGAGTCAACTTTTTAATGGAATCGACTCCCAGCACTTTTTATATGAACTGAAAGCAAGATGAGAACTTTACGCAACTTTCATTTGTTTAATTCCAACCAATTCATTTCAAAATAAAGGGCAACTTTCACAATATCTCCCTAAATGGAAGCCGTGTTTGCGTGAGGTGAATCATATTCTGTGAATGTAATCAAATTCAAAGCTTCAGAGACTTGGATTTTATTGCTTGGAATCAATCAGAGAGTCGAATTTTTAACCGACTCACTAGACCTTTAATATGAACTCAAATCGAGATGTTGTCCCGCTAAGTGAAACAGTTTTCCAAGTTTAAATGAGGTGAATCATGTTCTTCATGTACAATTGACACATGATTTGGTTTTGAGATTAAGTTTTCAATGCCTAGAATCAGTGAATCAGACTCTTTACAATTGACACTTAGGTACTGTTCAGGTAATGAATAACAAAATGTATTTCTACTGCAGTACAGATTTAGCCATCAGCCAATCGTCATTTACTTTTAATTTAAGGTAAAATTGTGACATGTAGAATCTTTCATTCATTCATTAATTTTCTACCGCTTATCCGAACTACCTCGGGTCACGGGGAGCCTGTGCCTATCTCAGGCGTCATCGGGCATCGAGGCAGGATACACCCTGGACGGAGTGCCAACCCATCGCAGGGCACACACACACACTCTCATTCACTCACACACTCACACACTACAGACAATTTTCCAGAGATGCCAATCAATCTACCATGCATGTCTTTGGACCGGGGGAGGAAACCGGAGTACCCGGAGGAAACCCCCGAGGCACGGGGAGAACATGCAAACTCCACACACACAAGGCGGAGGCGGGAATCGAACCCCCAACCCTGGAGGTGTGAGGCGAACGTGCTAACCACTAAGCCACCGTGCCCCCCATGTAGGATCTCTCAAACGTAATTTCCGACACCTCGTGTGACATTTTCCTCCTACCGGACCCAGACACAGATAGAGTCCTCCATCGCATCGGTTAAAATACGATAATAATTCACCTTCTCGTGAATATTTGCAGGCTGAAATGAGGCAAAATGATTCATTTCCTCAGTTTATTATTACACCCAGGCTCAATCCGAGGAGAGCAATCTTGTGCAATTTGGTGTCAAAGCGAGCAGAGAAGGCCTTATGAATAGAAAAGACGTTTCCGAGTCTCATAATCTCATAATCGGAGCCATCAGGATAACGGTTTTGTCACGTTTCATTAGCCTCAGAGGTTAATCAGTGATAAGAGGAAAAACATGCTAAGAAGGATAAAAGGATGGAAGTATGGAAGCTCTTGGATTAACAGAAGCTTCTTAGTTTAGGTGAGGAGACAGAAAAGGGTTTCCTCATACAGACTAGCGGAGACGACGAGGCCGGGCTTTCCTGTCACCACCAGCTAAGTGTTTGCTGAGTAATATACATGCTTGACGAAGCAGCATCCGGGCATCAAGCCAGAGTCGATCTGCTGAATAAAAAGGGGATTTTCCGACATTAAACATCAGATACCTAAGATAAACATCGTTTCTCATCTCGTAGATGATTCTCGCCTTTAAAGAGCGGTTTCATAAATTATACTTCTTCGCTGGAGCAATAAAGAATAAGGAACAATGGAGCTCTATTGGAGTGAGCTCACCCAAACACGGCAGACTTGCAGCAGGCTGCATCCAAGAATCATACACCTTTAGCCTGCACGCTGCTACGACGCGAAACACAGCGAAAGCAATGGTACTTCGCTTCAAATTCTCCCTGCTGGGAGACAAGGAACAACATTACAATCCCTTCCAGACTTCACAGCATCTGTTAGAAATTACAGTCCCTTTACGTTCCATACGGCTATCAGGAGTTATAGAGCGGATATATAACGGAACCGCGTGTTGCATGCCGTGACATCAGCTCTGTAAGCGCTCCGTCTCCATAAACCTAGTAATAGCTGCGGTTGCTTTGGCAACAGTTTGGGATTGGGATTAAATCTCTGTAGTTCAAGTAGAGCGGAGTGTAGAAAGGAAAAGAAGTAGAAACCACACCAACGCTGAATTATAGTCAGAATAATAACAACAACAACACAATGTATATACATCGGTTATAATCTCACAGGGTGACTCCCTGCGACATGAGAGACGGTGACAGAATGTGGGTGAGAAGAGAAGAGAGGAGTAGAGAAGAGAAGAGAAGAGAAGAGAAGAGAAGAGAGGAGAGGAGAGGAGAGGAGAGGAGAGGAGAAGAGAAGAGAAATACAATAGAAGAGAAGAAAAGAGAAGGGAAGAGAAGAGAAGAAAAGAGAAGATTGGAGAAGAGAAGAAAAGAGAAGACAAGAAAAGAGAAGAGAAGAGAAGAGAAGAGAGGAGAAGAGAAGAAACGAGAAGAGAAGAGAAGAGAAGAGAAGAGAAGAGAAGAGAAGAGAAGAGAAGAGAAGAGAAGAGAAGAGAAGAGAAGAGAAGAGAAGAGAAGAGAAGAGAATACAATAGAAGAGAAGAGAAGAGAAGATTGGAGAAGAGAAGAGAAGAAAAGAGAAGAGAAGACAAGAAAAGAGAAAAGAAGAGAGGAGAAGAGAGGAGAAGAGAAGAGAAGAGAGGAGAAGAGAAGAAAAGAGAAGACAAGAGAAGAGAAGAAAAGAAAAGAGAAAAGAAGAGAGGAGAAGAGAGGAGAAGAGAAGAGAAGAGAGGAGAAGAGAAGAAAAGAGAAGACAAGAGAAGAGAAGAAAAGAGAAGAGAAGAGAGGAGAAGAGAAGAAAAGAGAAGAGAAGAAAGTGTTTTAGCGAAGCACTTATGATGAATCAAGGACTGCAGTCTAAAATATTTCGTTTTCAAGTCGCAAGAAAACAATCTCATCGTCGCCCGCTGCTGAACACTGTTACCGTGGCAACCAGCGTAGTAGGACAGGAACTGCTACTGGAGACGTCATAATACAGCGAGTCAAAGGAAAAGTGGGAACTTTTTAATAAAAACATTGTATGGAGCTTAGAACCTGATATCTGAATAAAAAATGTTGTTATTCGATTAAAAAATGTGTTAAAAAATGTATTTTTTTTGGTCATTGGTTTGAAAGTGCTGGGGTAAAAACAATCCTAAATGCAAATCTCCAAAAAATAGATAAAATAATAAATAAATATGCAACATTGCAAATTGCCATTAATTCACAATTCCCAAGAAACTGCTGATGTTATGTTATAAAGATGTCTTTCTTTCTAAGTCATTTGAATAGAAGCAATTTCCTAAAGGTAACTATAAACGGATAAAAAAAGAATGACGTGTTGCTTCCTAAAAACATAAAAAGGGGTAAGGAATAAAACACTGAATAAACAAATACAAACTGGCTTTGGAACAGAATCATCCCAACATTTATTTAATAAGTTCAAACATTTTTTAACATTCAAGAGTCTCTAGCTCTCTTTTTCTCTCTCTCTCTCTCTCTCCCTCTCTCTCTCGCTCTCTTTCTCTTGCTCGCTCTCTCTCTCTCTCTCTCGCTCTCTCTCATGCTCACTCTCTCTCTCTCATGCTCTCTCTCTCTCTTACTCTCTCTCATGCTCGCTCTCTCTCTCTCATGCTCGCTCTCTCTCTCTCTCTCTCGCTCGCTCTCCCTCTCTCGCTCTCTCTCTCTCATGCTCTCTCTCATGCTCACTCTCTCTCTCATGCTCTCTCTCTCGCTCTCTCTCTCTCTCTGAAATGCTTGGCACCTACCAAAATGATGAAAACCCAGACAAATGAATGCAAGTTGGAGTAAAAAAAATGAAGCTTTCCTTGGCGATGCTTCCTTTTTTTTATTATTTTTTATTTATTTTTTTTTTTAATGAAGTTGGACCACTACACGGTTAGAACCCTGGACTCAGCGAGATTCGTTCACTCGTCACGTGAGTGAAAGGAAGAAAACATAAAGGTATTGAGCTGCAGGGTTTGTAGTGCAAACGATACGTCTGGAGATCTCCTGGATGGCGGATGTGACTTTTTCTAGGTGTCTCGTAGCGCTCAGGATAAATATGTAGCGGAAACTCGGCCAGCGTTCCCGTGAGGCATTATTCATCCCTGAGCATGGGAAGTTCTGGGAAGCTTTTGGAGAGTTATTTATTTGTGTAGATACCGAGCGAAGAAACCTGAATTGTGGAGCTTTGAATTTAACACTCAGATGGTCAAATTTTACAATTCGTAATTGAATCGGGAACACAAAATGCCATCAAGGAAATTCTAAAATGCTCCGATTTGGAGGCAAGGAGAAGAAAAATTTCTATTCAGGAATTTGGTTTAGTCTCCACTCCGAGTTCAGGAAGTGACGTCAAATCAACACGGCCGCTCACTTTCACTTCAATTCTATTCCTTGTATATTATTATTATTATTATTATTATTATTATTATTATATTTTTCCACCATGATAAATATTATGTTTATTGTAAACTCTATTCTTCGTTTATTGTAATTTTAATGAAATTCTGTTCTTAGTATGTTTTTGTTCTTTTTTATTTTGTTATTATAATTATAATTATAATAATAATTATTATTATTATTATTATTATTAATATTATTAATTGAATTGGTAAATATTACTTTTTATTGTAAACTCTATTCTTTGAATATCATTTCAATGAAATTCTATTCTTAGTATACTTATTATCATCATTATTATTATTATTATTATTATTATTATTAATTATTATTATTAGTAATAAATATTTTATTATAATGTCATTAAAATTCTATTGTTAGTCTATTTTTGTTGATTTTTTTGGTCCGTTTCTTTCTATTCTATTCCTAGACAGCGATGAGGGTAGAAAGAAAGGCCGAAGGAAGATGCAGAGTTTCCTTTGCTTTAGTTTGGACTCTGTGTGACATCACATCCTTCTTTTCATGGCCTTGACCTCTTCCTCTGTGTGTGGGAGGCCCACGGGGCGGCAGAGCTGCTACGTCTTTTCTTCCCACTGTTATGATTTTAAGGATTGGGCAAGTGTGTGGTGTGTGTGTGTGTGTGGTGTGTGTATATATGTGAAGGCCTCCATTCGATAAAAGCTTATATGGTCTTTAAGTATAAGCAGACTTCTTTGTCTGGCTGCCAGAAGTCATTTATATCTCGCGGATTAGAGGGAGTGAGAGTGAAGCCACGAGATCCGCCGTTTTTCCAAACACAGCGCCGGCGAAACAGAGCGTCGTTCTGAAACGGCTCCTGTGCGATTGGATGGAACCGAGGATGAGGAAAAAAAACACAAGACACGATTCCTTTTTATTTTCAGAAACGTCAAGCTGAGACGTCTGTCGCTGTCGTGAAATTACTGTACTGAAATGAACAAACCACAAACACACAACACACGAGAGACAGCTTTGATGTTTCTCAGACATTCAGACGGATTTGTGCAGGAGAGGTGTGAGTGTGTGTGTGTGTGTGCGTGGGTGTTGGTGTGTGTGTGTGTGCGTGGGTGTTGGTGTGTGTGTGTGTGTGCTGGAGGACATAAGAGTGTGAGGCAGTTCACTACACTACAGTCACACATTCACATCCCCTCTAGGTTTCATTCACAGATCTAAACCACTTCTGTCTGATCGCACGTCAGACTCTTTAGTGTTAAAGTCTATTTTTAAATCGGATTCTTTTGTCCAGTCGAGTGCCAACGGCTGAAGACTGAAGAAGAAGAAGTGAAGCTTGGGCTGAATTCTTTTAAGCCCAGATTGTAGCTTCATGTAGCCAATCGCTGAGAGTTTAGTACTAGGATTATTGTTTGTTCAATTTCCCCAATCAGGTTTTCTGATCATTAGCTAGTTTCTGTTACAGTAGTCTTTTCTGATGATGATTTTTGTCTGATGATGATTTTTGTTAGCAATGTCCTGAGGAATCTTCTGGGAACAGAGATTTGACAGTGGAGACAGTGATGACATGTTGGAAAGATTACAATTAAAGGTGAGGTGTACGATGCTTGAAAGGTGTATGTACAATGTACAATATTGACTTTGAAATCACCAAAACAAACACACCCCTAACCCGAATGGGTGTCACCCGTTTTGATAGCTCCGCCCACACATACATACGTAACCCAGGCAACTAATGGAAAGAAATGTGCCTTTATCGTAGCTGAAGGGAAGAACAATATGATTGTAGATAAACAAAACAAGCAAAAATGACACACAAGCATAATCATGTAAAGACAAAGACATATATTAGTTCTGTGTAACAAAACAAAACCAACGTTACTCACCTATCGAGAAGGAAAAAAGCGCCTCGGCGTCTTAAGTAAAGTTGGTCACATATTCACAGATTGGAGTTTCCCGAGTCAATAACTCCTGAGCTAAACGCTGTTAATACACAAAACACGGTTGTAGCTGCGTCTCTACATTACTACGATAGAAAAGAGGTGTTATTTGTGTAGTAACAGCGTTTAGCTCAGGAGTTATTGACTCAGGAAACTCCAATCTGTGAATATGTGACCAACTTCCTGCTCCTTCAGTTCTCTCCAGCGCTGGAAAGCTGATCCTATATTAACACGTCCTACTTCTTACCTTATCGTAAGCTTTTTTTAGCTTTTTGTTTTTATCTGCCATGTCAGTGTTTCGACCGCTTTCTGCTAATGTCACACATGCGCACTGAACGCTCTCTCCGCCGCATCTTGACAAGACACGCCCCTTTCTGCTCATTGGCTACACGTTTGTTTTGGTTGTCGGCCCGACTCGGTTTTCTGAAGCGTTTCTCAAACATCGTGCACATCGCCTTTAAGATATCCTGTCATAAATACACTGCAACATCAAGCACCAGAGTAAAGCTGATGATGATGAGCGACTCCAGTTTATTAACAACCCTACTGCAAAAGAGCTCAGGTATCTCATATCCCGATGAGAAAGTGAAGGGAGCATTGGTGAGATCTTGCTTCACAACTCTTGGAGATATGGACATTTCAAGTACTTTTTTCTTTAATCTCGAGCGCGAAACAGCTCAACACATACAGAAGGTCTGTATTCGACTTCCTGATGGTAGACTGACTACAGATATCACAGAAATGTGTAAACGCTGCAGAAAACTGGGATTCAAACTGCACAGCTTCTACATGGTCTTCCTCAGATGGATGCTGAATCAACCACAGATCTGGAATGTGGCATCACACTGGAGGAGCTCACCACTGCAGTGAGTCAGTTCTGCTCAGGCCGGTCACCGGGGGGTGATGGGTTACGATCGGTCCTTTATAAGATTCGGTGTACTTCAACCACCTGCAGGACATGTGCAAGAAGTACAGCAAAAGTTAGCGAGTTTCTTCTGGTCAGGTCAGCACTGGTTCAGAACGTCTACCAGTACAAGAAGGTGGATAGGGCCTGTTGGACATCAGATCCAGGATAATGACTTTTAGACTCTAAGCTGTTCAGGGAATCTTATATCAGAGAAACTATGCCTACAAATTCTACAGATCCTTGCTGGAAGCACGGAGGGAGCTCTTTTTCTCAAAGATGGCTGACACAGCAGCTGGTGCATGGCTCCTGGAGGAGCCTTTGTTCAACAACCCCCTTTTGCAGTCAAGGCTGTTTCCTTCAGCAAGCCTGTGCTCATGTCTAATGACTCTAGATACATGAAGCTGGGCCACCTGGAGAGCATCGACCCAGCAGCTCTTGCAGAAAGTACTGGGAAAGTACTTAGATCACGCAGAATACTGGGTGGAGCAGCAGAGATATGGAGATCACTGTTTGTAGGCTATCCTGAATAGAGTTCCTGAATGGAGCACATGCTATTGTTCTGAGGATTAAAGGAGGCCACTATTACCCCTTTTCCACCAAAAAGAACCGGGTGCTGGTTCAGAGCTAGTGCTGGTGCTGGTTCAAAGTTGGTTCCACTGGCGAACCTTCTAAGAACCGGTTTGCCTTTCCGTCGGTTAGAGAGCCGTCACAGGGCCGAGTCTGATGTCACTGTATTCGTGTCACGTTACACAGCAACGTTAGCGCAGCAGCGACAAACACAAACACAACAACAATGGCGGATGTTGCTTTACTGTTAATGCTCATGGCTTTGTGAACCTACATTAACACCCAAACGCGGCGAATCCAACGTGTACGTGCAGCTCCATGTAATCTGTATAAACGGAGGTTGTCATCAAGAAAGTACATAACGTTATTTTATCATTAACACAGAAAAAAGTTAGCCTTCGCATGTAGCTACCTGCTATCATGTGTGCTGATAACAGATCATATGGCGGTAAAGTAAAAGTGTATTAAACATTAGTATACTTAAGGTAAATTATCAAATGTGCTAACAGTAGCCCCGCCCCCAGGTGCTAACAGTGGCCCCGCCAACAGCCCCGCCCAGCAAGTCTAGACCAGCAACGTTTTGGTGCTACTTAAGAACCACTTTTCCTGGTTCAGAGCCGGTGCTTTGGCTGTCGAAAAAGAAAGAACTGATTCTAAATCAGGTTCCGAACCAGCACTCAAACTGCCTCGGTGGAAAAGGGGCATAATAAGACTTCCCTACAGTCGTCATCAGGGCTGCTGTGGAGGAGTGGAGACAGGAGGAGAGGCGACTCTTAGCTTTTGCCACTCCAGCATTGGGCATCTTTTGAAATGGCTGGGACGAAAGTTCTCTACACGCTCTGTGTGAAGGTGTGTCATGCATGGTCTTCGGTGGGGGTTCCAGCCAGCAGGTGGACTGAGTTTTTGACAATGACTATGGAGGTTTGTACATGAAGCTACAGCCACGGACGGACATCGGGTGCACCTCGAGCCTACGAGTCACTTCTTTACCTCTTTGCTGAGTTTAAGCAGCATGAAAATCTTTTCACGTTGTCAGAGCACTGGCTTTCTGCCCTAATTATAAGCCTTCAGAAGAAGACCACCAAACTAGAGAACTGGCACACACTGGGCGCATGTTGGGTTTTTTTTCCGTCACGCACATATACACATACGTACACACACAGCAGTGACGGCCACACACACACACACACACACACACGAGCATGGTCTCTCTGAGCCTTGTCGCGTTACGCTCACAGACGTGAGGAGACGACGTTCTCCGTCAGCGCTACTCGGCTAACTGGCAGAAATTATTAGCGATGATGCTGCACACATACTAAACATGGAGAGTTTAACTTAATGCTCACTGACTGCAGCTTCCTCAAAGCTAAAAAAAAACCCCAACACAAACACACTGAAGCCTTTTATTCAGAAAACGCCAAGACAGATGTCAGGACGAGGTCGAGAGTTTCACGTTTCCAAATAAATAAACGTTATGGGTGTCATGATGTCATGATATACCGTGTGTTTCTTTTTTCCTTTTTTTTTTTTTTAGATATAACTAAAGAGCTGAATTTCTGATTGTTTGGGAAGAATCTAATAGAATTTAATTTTCTGTAGAAATACAAGTTCAATAAATTCATTTAAAAAATGCACAATGTATTATATATGAATTGTAAATAATTATTATTATTATTATTTATTAATTAACTATTTTATTTATTTTTTACAGAATATTTTCCGGGGGGTCACGGTGGCTTAGTGGTTAGCACGTTCGCTTCACACCTCCAGGGTTGTGGGTTCGATTCCCGCCTCCGCCTTGTGTGTGTGGAGTTTGCATGTTCTCCCTGTGCCTCGGGGGTTTCCTCCGGGTACTCCGGTTTCCTCCCCCGGTCCAAAGACATGCATGGTAGGTTGATTGGCATCTCTGGAAAATTGTCCATAGTGTGTGAGTGTGTGAGTGAATGAGAGTGTGTGTGTGTGCCCTGCGATGGGTTGGCACTCCGTCCAGGGTGTATCCTGCCTTGATGCCCGATGACGCCTGAGATAGTAGTTCGGATAAGCGGTAGAAGATGAGAGAGTGAGTGAGTGAGTGAGAGAATATTTTCTATTTCAGAAACCCAGGAATCTCCATCATTCCTATCATCTCCATTGTCTCCATCATATCCAACATCTTTATCATTTCCAGAGACTCCAACATCTCCACCACCTCCATCATCCCTATAATCTGAAAAACCTCCATTATCTCCATAACTTCCGACATCTCCATTATCCCCACCATCTCCATTATCCCCACCATCTCCATCATTTTCATAACCTCTGACATCTCCATTATCCCCACCATCTCCATTATCCCAATCATCTCCATCCTCTCCATAACCTCCGACATCTCCAGTTCAGGTGAACCTCAGCATGAGACTGGAAGCTCTGGTGAACCTCATCTGCTGGAGGGATTAAAAAAAGTTCTTGCTCCATCTATAACACCAGTGTCCTGACTCAGACATACAGGCTGCTCCTGTCATATACGATTCATCCCTTGCCCTCATCCATCACTCCAAACACGACAGGAGCACAACAGAGCACGCCGGTCTCCATAGCAACAGACCACACCGTCTCCTGCACGCATTCATTAGCATAATCATTTTTTTGCCCATCAGGGTGATGTGACAGCAGCGACAGGCTGGAGAAAGTCACACCGGGACACTGAATGAGTTTATTCTGTTCTCTTGCTGCATCTGCACAGCGTATCCTGCATGACCGGAGCCTTTATTTACCAATCAGGGGCCTTGTTCAAATACACACGCTGCCTGCCGTGGATCATGTTCCATGTTCACGCTGCTCGTGATGTGTCATTCCGGGAGCGACTCCGTGTCACCTGCGTCTGAAACCCATGACCGGGTAGATGTTTATATGGGGACGTACGATACGGACACCGTAGCTGCTTAGCTGCGCAGTAGAGTTATGTAGTTTAAATAAATAAATAAATAAATAAATATACACATACTGTTGTGGCAACAAAAGCTTGTCGAAATAATAAAAACTATAAGTCGTTTTGTCAGAGCTGTTTTTGAAAATTAGTGACGTGACGTGACGTGACATACGGCTAAGTACGGTGACCCGTACTCAGAATTCGTTCTCTGCATTTAACCCATCCAAAGTGCACACACACACAGCAGTGAACACACACACACAGCAGTGAACACACACACACAGCAGTGAACACACACACAGCAGTGAACACACACACACAGCAGTGAACACACACACACACAGCAGTGGGCAGCCATTTATGCTGCGGCACCCAGGGAGCAGTTGGGGGGGTTCGGTGCCTTGCTCAAGGGCACCTCAGTCGTGGTATTGCCGGCCCGAGACTCGAACCCACAACCTTAGGGTTAGGGTTACATGCAACATGCATCCGGTTCCAGTTCCGCCTTACGATTCCCGGTTCTGATTCCGATTCCATAATAAAAGAAACTTGAAAAATAATGCGCAATACTTAACCAATTCCATTTGTGTTTATTAATCACTTTTTAAATATTTTAAGCATTTCAATTCACTCACTCACTCACTCACTCACTCATTTTCTACCGCTTATCCGAACTACCTCGGGTCACGGGGAGCCTGTGCCTATCTCAGGCGTCATCGGGCATCGAGGCAGGATACACCCTGGACGGAGTGCCAACCCATCGCAGGGCACACACACACACATTCACTCACGCAATCACACACTACGGACAATTTTCCAGAGATGCCAATCAACCTACCATGCATGTCTTTGGACCGGGGGAGGAAACCGGAGTACCCGGAGGAAACCCCCAAGGCACGGGGAGAACATGCAAACTCCACACACACAAGGTGGAGGCGGGAATCGAACCCCCAACCCTGGAGGTGTGAGGCGAACGTGCTAACCACTAAGCCACCGTGCCACCACCCATTTCAATTCGTATCAATTTAAATTGAAATAAATCCAACATCAAATTTAACATCCAGAATTACAACCTAGCAAAACAGTTAGCAATTTTTCTGAAGAAAAATGAACACGTCTGCTTTCTCTGGGAGAAGACGAGACCTTTCCTGGCTTATTGTATCTCCAGCTGTGGAGAAAACCCTCTCAGACGGGGGGAGATTTGCTTCATTGTTGTAGCTTTGGAAATTAATCCAAATTTTAGACTTTTTTTAGACGTGTTTAACACAAAGCGTACCTCAGCACAGCAGCACGAGTGACTGATTTCTGTGGTAAGCTGCGTTAATTTGGTTGCGTGACTGTTAACAGTGTAAACAATTAATATTCATGAGGTAAGACGTGGCTATTTAAAGTGACGCTCCCAGCGCTTTGCCCGTCATCGCATCGGAACCGCGTTTGGAACAAGGTTCCGATTCCAAGGTTCCCAACCCTAATCAACACAATAAAAAAGCTTCCTGCTTCAGTCGTTTGGCCGTTTTTTTAAACGCAAACCAGCCCTTCGCCACTGAAGGACGAGATGAACAAGGTCATGAGATGTATACCAGGCCAATGGGACACCACACTGTCTGTGGCTATTGGGGCGAGAGGCTTCATGCTGCTGAAATAAATACGACTTTCCATGACCTCATTAAAAGTGCATTTAACAAAACCGCCTCTGAGAACAGAAGGTGATCTGGGACGTGTTCGACTGTTTTTAGATCATTAATGGTGCGCCGATCGGTCCAGATCAGAGGCCCGGCGTAGAACAGCGTTCTGCTAGATGTGTCCCAGCCTATCTCTGAAAATCTCCAGCCGCACAAAACCGCATTGTGTGTGGATTTGAGAGTAGCGGCTTAGGGCATTGACGAGAACAAGGCGTCCTCTGAGAGAGGCGGAACGGAGGCGTCTCATCTCCACGGCGCTCCCAAGTCAAAGACAGCTCCGGAGAGATGGACACAGAGAGAGAGAGAGAGAGAGAGAGAGAGAGAGAGAGAGAGAGAGAGAGAGACAGAGGGGGAAAAAAGAGACGGATCAAATTGGTAAATGATGACACGAGCATGTGGAGGAAAGAGATCTGGGCTGAGAAGCTGTTTGATTGAAGATCTGGAGATGCTGGGAGACACCATCAAGGAAGAAAGGATCATTAGATGAAAGATATGGATTTGTACCGTACTACCTCCTTTATTCTTCATTGACTGCTTTATCCTGAGAGCACTGGGAAGAAGTCAAACACAAACACACACACACACACACACACACACACACATTACACTAACAAACTTTTTCGCCAGGGGCAATTTTGCATGTGAAGAACTCGTAAGCTTCCACAGAGACAATAAGCTGAGCTCAATAAGCCTTGCTCAAGGGCACCTCAGTCGTGGTATTGCCGGCCCGAGACTCGAACCCACAACCTTAGGGTTAGGAGTCAGACTCTCTAACCATTAGTCCACGACTTCCCCCAGAATTACAAACAAAATAAAATGTGAAAAAAAAAATAAAATTTTTGCTTTAAAATCTTTTTAAAATTCCTAATTTTTCCAAATGCCCTCTGTTATGCCGACGGTTTCTCGTATCGCGATGTGATTTTTTTTTGCTAAATCGTCATTTCCTAGTCGTAATTTGTTTCGCGTGCCTGCTGTAGTTTTTCCCAGGCTGTATAAATGTGTGGCCTTCGCTACGGCTCACTATTTTGTGTCCTTGTGTATCTGTGCTTTCACACCTGTTAATCCAGACGACGGTTCCGTTTCAGAGCGGAAATGACGGAGAGGGTGCCATCGCGTCACAAGGTAACATCACACACACTCACGGAGAATATAAAGAGTTCAAATCACACACACACACACACACACACACACACACACAGAGACAATAAGCTAAGCTCAGGGTCAAACCCTGGAGATGAGAAAAGGCCACACAACCAGAAAACAGAGATGGGGTCGAGTCGACATCACGTCCGTCTGAGCCTTGAGTCACGATGGCGGAGCTTCTCGCTCTTTCTTTCTAATCTCTTGTGTCGAAGCGTCGAAGCTCCGGCTTTAGTTCCTCTGGACATCAATAGTGTTCTTGTGATGTACAGAATGAAGGTGACTGGATATCAGGGCCCCATGCTACACATACACACACTCTCTCACACACACAAACACACACACACACACACACACACACACACACACATATATATATATATATACCCCCTCGTATATATCCACACACAGCAGACACTTTTCCATTCTGTCAGCGTCGAGCAGCACACTGGTCCCTTCCAAACTCAGCGCCACTTCATTAAATGACTTCAGACTCCTGGCAGGGGCAGTGGGAAAAGTTGATATTAACTGTGTGTGAGATCCACAGGGCAGCCAACAAAGGCTTCAGTTGTTCTCCCGCCTCCTTTCTTACAGCACGGCTGTAGCTCTACCTGAGAACCGTACAGGAGGCTCCGGAGAAAGTGCCCGGCGTAGCTCGAGGAGGAGGAGGAGGGAAGGATGTCATCATGATGTCATCATGATGTCATCGGCGAGCAGGTTCGGGCGATATGAAGCGGATAGGCGAACGACTACGCCGATTTGTGCATGAGATCATTGCTTTAGGTAAGCTGCAAAAACAGCTGACTAACAAGACAGGTACAGTTAGAGTTAGCTGCAACAGGTCCACCTTTGTGAGAGCACAGAGCACCTGGCTGACGGCCGGATAGAAACCGTAAAATTTTTAATTTCTTTCATTGCAAAATAATAACTAACTGTGAAAAAGCCTTTCCAGACACAGATAAACAGCAAATACTGGATGAGAACTCAGGGTTGGACAGAATAGTAAACAAGCTAACAAAGCTAAACATCAGTATTAAGGTTATAAACAATGTTTATAACATTTATACAACGTTCATGTTTAGCGCTTATAACGTTTATATAATTTTTGTATCACGGTGGATTGTTTACGGAACAACAAGTGGCACGCGGTCGAGCTCAGGCTGATTTCTTTCAGACCCAGACTGTAGATTCATGCAGCCAATCAGTGGAAGACGTATCCGGTGATTCCACAGAGTGACACGCCCACTAGGTTTGATCTGTCAGCTGGTGGCGATGTGAACAGCGATGTGAGCAGAGCTGAAACAATGCTGACTCAGAACCTCTCGGCTTCAGGCTCTCGCCCGCGTCGGACCAGATGTGCACCGGTGCCGTTATCAGACTCCAGGCACCAGAAAGTACGAGCTCCGTTACGCTCCTGGAATCGGTGTTTACAGCAGTGGAACTCAGACCCGGCTCTCACGATCGGCCTGCGCATAAATCTCTGGATTGGTCCAATTACTCAGTTTGGGTGCACTTTTGCTCCCTCTCTGGTTTCATGGTCATTTCTGATGTAGCGAGGTAGCGAAAACAAGCCGGGGCTTCAGCAGCCTCCAGCTCCGGCACAATGGCTGCCTTTTACAGCAATGCCGCAGACACATTCGGGTGAACGCAGAAAGCTGCAGCCGCCGCGAGCCATGATGTCATCACTCAGGGGTTGTCTCATCACTCAAGGGTTGTCTGATGAGAAATGGCCCGAGAGAGAGAGAGAGAGAGAGAGAGAGAGAGAGAGAGAAAGAGAGTAATAGAGAGATGGAAAGACTGACAGATATAAAGAGAGAAAGGGACAGAGAGACAGACAGACAGACAAACAGACAGACAAACAGACAGACAGGCAGACAAACAGACAGACAGACAGACAGACAGACAAACAGACAGACAGGCAGACAAACAGACAGACAGACAGGCAGACAAACAGACAGACAGACAGGCAGACAGACAGACACTCGCTGTGGTCTTTCACACAAACAAGCACACAGTGGAAAAATCTGCCAAAAATGTCACTGTAGAGACATGAAAAAACAACAAAATATATATATATGTATATGTATATTATCTCTCTCTCTCTCGCTTTCTCTCTCTCTCTCTCTCTCTCTCTCCTTTTCTCTCTCTCTCTCTCCATGCTGGCCTGCTTTAGTGTTTTTCTGCATTTCCTCTTGACATTTGTGTATTAATGATCCCACGCCACCGTAAGCCTGGTGACCGAAGCGGAGTCAGTCGGCTGCAGCGCTGCACTCTTCGCCTCCATGTTCCCATCACACTGCAGCTGAACAGTAGTGAATTAACACACGGGTATAGTACAACACTAACACACTAACACAACTCCTACACAACTACTTACTCCTGATTAGCATTTAACAGAGATCAACTATATAAAACTCTGCTAAACGCTTCAGAAAACACCAAACACTCATCACTCACTCATCTTCTACCGCTTATCCGAACTACCTCGGGTCACGGGGAGCCTGTGCCTATCTCAGGCGTCATCGGGCATCAAGGCAGGATACACCCTGGACGGAGTGCCAACCCATCACAGGGCACACACACACACTCTCATTCACTCACACACTCACACACTACGGACAATTTCCCAGAGATGCCAATCAACCTACCATGCATGTCTTTGGACCAGGGGAGGAAACCGGAGTACCCGGAGGAAACCCCCGAGGCACGGGGAGAACATGCAAACTCCACACACACAAGGTGGAGGCGGGAATCGAACCCACAACCCTGGAGGTGTGAGGCAAACATGCTAACCACTAAGCCACCGTTCCCCCAAAACACCAAACACTTCTACTTTATTACTTACTCAGTAATCAGCCAGAATTCCTTAGACGTTCGGTTATATATTAGAAGATTTCACTACGCATTCGAGACATGTTTTAGTTTATTTAAAGAAAGTCACATTTTCTCCCTTTACAGCTCAGGTTAATGCTGTAAAACGGCTCAAGTTATTTCTTGCTATCATTTACACTGCAGCAGCTGTAAACATTCGGTTCCTTGCCAGATCCTCCATTTTTACTCCTCTTAAATAAAGACAAGTAAACACTCTTTGTATTGATGTTACTGAGAAAAACACAACACATACAGTCGTTCCTGAAGACTCACAAAACAAAAGCTAACGTCATTATTTGATAATAATAAAAAAAAATACAATATCTTTGTTATTTGTCTTAGATTGTATGACATTCGTATGATATTTATTTTATATTAATGATGCAAGACGTATCGGGACGCAAGTTAAAATAAATCGGTTCCTCCTGAAGGTCAGAGTTTTTTTTTTTGCAAACGTTTTGGCAAAACGATGCTCGACTTTGTTGCTGCTTTTAACATTTGTGGCTTAACAAAAAAAAACCTTCAGCGTTTTTTTACTTTTTTTGTGCTTTTTTTTTTTTTTTTAGGAAAACTACTTAAATCTGTGAAATCACCAGCACAGGATTGTTCTTTTTAGCAAAGACACATACATCATGACTTGAGTTGTAGTCATGTTCCACGCAGGTACTGTAAGCTTGGAAGAGAGACACGACACGTGACACGTCTCGGACCGAATCTGAAGAAAATCAAGCTGCAGAAATTTTTTTTTTTTTTTTTTTTTTAAATCGCAAACTTGGCTGAAATATTACAGTTTGCTTGTCACTGTGTTCGTTTCTGGAGGGTTTACGGGAAACGAATCCACACCTTCTGGCCAATCAGAATCGAGGATTAAGCGGTATAACAATTTTGTGTGTGTGTGTGTGTGTGTGTGTTTGCACAACGTGTGATCTATCAGTGCTAAGACTCCTGACCTTCCGCTTCAGATCAGCTCTCAGCTCGAGGGATCGACTCTTTCTTCTTCTTCTCACGGCTGTGGACTTGCACGCTAAGATAAATGGCTTCATTAGGACCGGCGTTCTGCGCTGGGCCGCTTTAATTAGAACAAACAAACCGAGTTGAATCAGGGAGGCCATGTGCAGGAGCTGCTGTCACTTTACCCCCTTTAAAGAGCGTCCGCTTTGACCTGCTGGAAACGACTCGTGTTTGTCCTTTCGCTCTGCTTTCACTTAACACACACACACACATTATCCACGGTTTAATCACATTCACATACACACTACATCACTTCCTTTCCTTTCCTGCACTTCACACTGCATTCATGATCCCAGATACAGCATTTATCCCCAAAACCACATGTCAGAGCATCTTCTCTCTCTATAAAGGAAGAAAATCCACAGATAAAACATCACATTTCCGTTTCTCTTTAAACAAAAAACTGTTCTGACTTAATATCGTGCGTGAATTTGTCGTTTTTAACACGTTTTCCTAGTTTTAAGTCTTATCAAGTCTTATGATGGCGCTCTGCTGCCCCCTTGTGGTCACATACAGGAACGTAAAGAAATCCAAGAGAGGAACTATCAATACTTTTTCAATCTAATCATCCAACCCATACACCATCATGATCACAACATGTACAAGTACAAACAAATACTGGTGTGTATGGGAGTCGTGGATTCGGGTTACGTTCATGAAAATCCTGCACAAAAACTACATAAGTTTTGTACTGAGAGGAATTTCGGACATCACAAAGGTCAAGCAAACAAATCAACGTGTTCGATTTAAAAAAAATAATAAAAAATTAAATGCCGAAAGAAAGAAAAAAGAACAATTTAGCTACAAAAAAAAAAATACAAGATTGTGACAAATATAGTAATAAGATAACATCATACACTAGATGGCAGCATTTGAAAATGAATCACTTTGTCAAGAGGAAGTGTGCGTTGAGCACGAGCACATGCATGCTCACACACACACATATACACACATACACACACACACACACACACACACACACTCTGACATACATACCAACACACATACAATCAAACACACACACACACATATACACACATATACACACATACACACACTCTGACATACATACCAACACACATACAATCAAACACACACACACACACACACTCTGACATACATACCAACACACATACAATCAAACACACACACACACACACACTCTGACATACATACCAACACGCATACAATCAAACACCCACACACACATATACACACATACACACACACACACTCTGACATACATACCAACACACATACAATCAAACACACACACTCTGACATACATACCAACACACATACAATCAAACACACACACACAGGAATAAAAGGAAAATGGAGAACCAGAGGAACTCTACAGGGACACTAAAAGACGTGAAGCTCCACACAAACAGTAACTTAGGCTCAGGATCAAATCCATGACCCAGGAGATGTGAGGAAGCTTCAGGCTACAGGGCCAAAATTGGCTGCTTTCTGATATGATTTCTTCCTCCATATGAATTCTGTAGAACGGCCTGGAAGTGATCATCACTCCGGTTTCCCTGGCAACAAGCTAAGAAGACTGTCACATGACTGCAACATCAGCACCAATACCCTTAACTCTGTTTAGTCTTTATTTTACACACATATTTAGTCTCTATATTACACACACACACACACACAGTTAGAGGAGTTGTGTGTAAAAGTGTGTAGTAGTAGATGACAACGGTTAACGTCCCACATATCAGCCTGTTCACATCAGGAGCAACTTATTCAAGAGACGTAAAAGAGAAAGACAGAGAGTCAGAGAGAGACAGAAAGACAGACAGAGAGACAGACAGACGAACAGATAGACAGACATACAGAGAGACAGACAGAAAAACAGATAGACAGACAGATGGACAGATTGGCAAACAGACAGACAGACAGACAGACAGACAGACAGAGAGAGACAGACAGAAACACAGAGAGACAGACAGAAAAACAGATAGACAGACAGATGGACAGATTGACAAACAGACAGACAGACAGAGACAGACAGACAGACAGAAACACAGAGAGACAGACAGAAAAACAGATAGACAGACAGATGGACAGATTGACAAACAGACAGACAGACAGAGAGAGACAGACAGACAGACAGAGAGACAGACAGACAGACAGACTGACAAACACAGACAGACAGAAAAACAGATAGACAGACAGACGGACAGATATACAGACAGAGAGACAGACAGACAGAGAGAGACAGACAGACAGACAGACAGAGAGACAGACAGACAGAGAGAGACAGACAGACAGAGAAAGTGAGAGACAGACTGACAGAAACACAGAGAGACAGACAGAAAAACAGATAGACAGACGGACAGACAGACAGACAGACAGAGAGAGAGACAGACAGACAGACTGATAGAAACACAGAGAGAAGCCCGGAAAACAGACGGACGGACAGACAGGCAGACAAACAGACAAGCAAATAGATAGACAGCGGTGCAGAAGCTACGTGTAAAAGTGAAGCTACATGATGGTGTACACTTGCTGTATGTGGCGTCTTTTCCCCTCTGAGGCGTCATCACTTCTAGTGAAGGGAGAAAATGATGACGTTTATTTTAGCCCAAATGTGTCTCTTATCTCTTACCCACGGATGACTAACAGCTGCTGATGAGAAACGCTTTCACTTCCTGCTTAACCTCACGGTAAACAACAACAAAGAATCAAGAGTGGCACGTTCGAGGAGTAAAAATCTGCGTCTTCACCACACCCATGATCCAAGATTTCAGTCGCTTCAAACATCAGATGATTTTAATAAAACAAAATAACGTGCAACCGCAAAATCCTCCGTCCTGAAGACTTTCCTGTGGCATCAATATGACAAAACAACAACATGAACCGCTGCAGAGATGAGCAAGAGTCAATGACGCATTTCATCCTGCTGCCATTATTATCACAGCTCTCGACAGTTTGAAGCCACAATTAACCCTTTTTACAGTCTGATTTCCAATCAGTATAAAAAAATGACTCATTTTATCATGAGATCACACACACACACACACACTCACACTCAGATACACCATCACACAAACTCACAAACCATCAAACAGACAAACCTCAAACACACACATATACACAGACACAATCACACACATACATACACAATCCCATACACACTCACAAATGTACACACACACCATCACACTCTCACATACATACAATCAAAGAAACACACAAACACACACACACACAGGGGTAAAAGGAAAACGGAGAACCGCCGCATAGATGCGCACAGAGACAATGACGCATTTCATCCTGTAGATCACTCATGATGACTCATTTTATCGTCGTGAGTCTAAAGTGAGTCAGGACTCTTGTTATTTCAGCGTGTTTTAGACGTGTGTTTTTCCCTCTGTCGATGATCTTACACTGAATTTTAGTGTTGAAGAGAAATCCGAGCTGCTTTTTAGATGAACAAACACTCGGAGCGTCTCAGAGAGCAGAAACAGGTTTGATATCAACGTTTACTCTGAACACACAAACATCTGTGTGGAAATAAAATAACAGTTTTTGTTTTTCTGGATCTTTTCTATGAATCTATCACCTCTAGTATTGTAGAGAAAAACAGAAATCCTGATGAAACTCTACAGATTCTTAAAGTCCTGAGTGTTTAGTTTCATATGAGCTTCATATTAACACCACTGGGGAGCGAGACATAGCTAATATAACTAGCTAGGTGACGCTCTAGCTAATGGGACATATTGTGAAAAACCTCAACAAACACAACGGTGTAGTTTTATTTATTTTGTTTTATCAACTTTTAACATAGTTAAATATTAGTCATAAGACTCTCACTCACTCTCTCACTCACTCACTCATCTTCTACCGCTTATCCGAACTACCTCGGGTCACGGGGAGCCTGTGCCTATCTCAGGCGTCATCGGGCATCAAGGCAGGATACACCCTGGACGGAGTGCCAACCCATCGCAGGGCACACACACACTCTCATTCACTCACGCACTCACACACTACGGACAATTTTCCAGAGATGCCAATCAACCTACCATGCATGTCTTTGGACCGGGGGAGGAAACCGGAGTACCCGGAGGAAACCCCTGAGGCACGGGGTGAACATGCAAACTCCACACACACAAGGCGGAGGCTGGAATCGAACCCCCAACCCTGGAGGTGTGAGGCGAACGTGCTAACCACTAAGCCACCGTGCCCCCCGTCATAAGACTTAGTTTACATATAAATTAAATACTTTTTGTTTTTTAATACTGGATTGCTATTAAAAGTAGCAGCTTCTTGATTTTTTCACTACTCATGGTGACCTTCTTGTTTTTTTTTTTGTTTTGTTTTTTTGTTATAATGCAACACTGAAATATGAATATTCATTAATTCATTCATTAACGAGACATTTTTTCATGCTGTTTTTTTCTAAGGAACTGCAAAAAAGTCCTCAAGACTTTCCTGTGGCATCGCTATGACGACAGAAAAAAACACCTGCTGAATTACATCTAAAACAAACATTGTGAAAGAAACAGCTGGTTCTTATGTGTTTGTGTGTGTGTGTGTTTGTGTGTATGTGTGTATGTGTGTGTGTTTGAGTTTGTGTTTGCGTGTATGTGTGTGTTTTTGTGTTTGTGTGCGTGTGTGTGTGTATGTGCGTGTGTGTGTTTGAGTTTGTGTTTGCGTGTATGTGTGTGTTTTTGTGTTTGTGTGCATGTGTGTGTGTTTGTGTGTATGTGCTTGTGTGTGTGTGTGTTTTTAACATATAGAGGCAGCAAATTATCACAAAACGAGAGCTTGCGATTTCTATTTGCACAAAATTTCCTTTTATATTAGGTGTGAATTCCAGTCACTGACAGAAAACGAAAGTTGCAATTTCTGAGAAGAAGTGGTCTCCAAAACCACAGCAGGTGACAGAGCGCTTCTGGGCTAACTCAACCACAAGAGCTACATACAGTAAAGCCAACAACCGTGTCATTTGCTGTGCGATTAGAAGGGGCGGGTTTCAGGGGAAGTCTGACAAAACCTGACAAACATCAGGACCACAGTGTCGCTTTTGTGATTCAGGACTCGTTAAGACTGGATGGATGTGCTGACCACACACACACACATACACACACAGACACTCGCACAGACACTCGCACAGACACTCGCACAGACACTCGCACAGACACTCGCACAGACAGTCACACAGACACTCGCACAGACACTCGCACAGACACTCGCACAGACACTCGCACAGATAGACACTCGCACAGACATTCACACATTCACACAGATAGACACTCACACAGACACTTGCACAGACACTCGCACAGACGCACACACATACGCACACACATACGCACACACATACGCACACACATACGCACACAGCTTTCTTTACCTCCCAGAAAGAAACACCTTTAGCACCTTGGAGACGTCACGCAACACGTTTGTACAAGGAGCCAACGAGGACAGGAAGTTGTTTCCTCCTCCTCATCCTCCTCCTCATGCAGGTCTAGACGAGCGTTTGTTAATACAGCACGCAGCACGCACACACACACACACACACACACACACACATATACACACATACACATCCTGTGCTGCTTTGCATTACATTTTTTTTCTACCTTGTTGTCATACTGGAGGAAACGTATAGGAAAAATATGTTCCAAAGCAGACTTGGTTGTTGCTTTCACCATTAAACACAAACCACTTTACTAACACGTCAGACTAACATTCAGTTCTGTGTACGACAAACAAAACACCTCAGAATCACACAACCCTGTCATGTTTTATTATTTTATTATTATATATAATTATATAGGTTTAAAATTTATATTTTTTTATTTCTTTTACTTTTTTAATAGTTTTTAAGGAGTTTTTTAAGTGAGTGTCTGAAGTTCATTTTACAGTTTAAATGTGAGAAAGACAGGAAGACAGAAAGACAGACAGAAAGAAAGAAAGACAGAAAGACAGACAGAAAGAAAGACAGAAAGACAGGCAGAAAGACAGAAAGACAGACAGAAAGAACCCCAGGTGTTGTTAGTATCTCAGAATTGCGCAATAACATTTACGCTGATGGAAGTTTTTTTCTTTGAGTGTTTAAAAATACAGAGAGAGAGAGAGAGAGAGAGAGAGAGAGAGAGAGAGAGAGAGAGAGAGTGAGTTTGAAAAAGACCTTTATTTCGATTTCTCAGTTTTAACAATGACCGATAAAAGGTTTCATTTAAGTTAATGCAGAAAAAGAATAAATAAATAAAATAAAAACAGAATAGATAAATAAAATAGCTTTAAAAGTTATCTGTGTGCGAAAGTGTAAAAAAACAAAATGTACATGACGTTCTTTAAGACATGTTCTGTCCAAAATGCAGTTCATTCATGCATCATTAAAAACTGAGCAGAGTGCATTTTTAATGCACCAGATTCGGAGAGAGAGAGAGAGAGAGCGAGAGAGAGAGAGCGAGAGAGAGAGAGAGAGAGAGAGAGAGAGAGAGAGATTAGAACTAAGGCACGTGCCAGAAACAAACGTTACCCAAACCAGGTTATATTAACTGCGGTTACTATGGTGACGTATAACATTGTGCAGTCGCGTGCGCGTTTTCTGACTGTTTCTTTGTTACAGAGTTGAGAGTGTAAAAGGATGTGTGCCATAACAGTACAAGAGCTACTACCTGTTATCACTGCTGTGTGTGTGTGTGTGTGTGTGTGTGTGTGTGTGTGTGTGTGTGTGTGTGTGTGTGTGTGTGTGTGTGTGTAAGGATTAAATCCCAGCTCACCTACCTGAGAGAAGTGAAGTGACGCGTCCATGACTTGTAGTGCAGTGTTTATAAAAACAGCGTGCAGCGTGTAACCGAGTTGTTTATACAAGTGTGAAAACACTATTCTGATTGGCTCAGTAAAAAACAAGGCGACGCCCCGAAACCCCAGTCCTCTGGCGTGGAGAACTTTTCTTCTCTTCTGTTTTTGTCTTTTCACTCCACTGCCTGCAGGTGCTCAGTGTTTACACCAGGTGGCGCTGTCCTTCTCCAAATGGAAAGGGCTGAAAGTTGCCAGATTGTGAATACATCATACAAAAGATGGAAGACCTGGAAAAACCTGGAAGAGCAACACAAGTAAAAAACAAACAAAAAAATTTTCCAGGTTATTAATAAAATGCAGATAAGAAAGATACCTTTGTTTTCAGTCATACGTTTTACACATTTTTACACACTTATTTACATCTAAAGTTACCTGCAGGGACAGATTACGAGACAATGGACCCCTAGGGAATGGAACCACTAAAGCCTTCAGAGTTCACAAAGCAGACAGGGCCCAATGTTACATGGCACAATCCTTAGATAATTCAATTAAATAATGCACAGGATTCAAATTTATACTCTCAAGTCAAGTCAACCATATATAGCTGTTACAGTACACAGTGAAATGAGACAACGTTTCTCCAGGATCAGGGTGCTACATAACACAAAGACAGAGCTATAAGGACTTAGTAAGTTAGTCCTAGATACATAAAGTGCGTCTGTGCAACCTGGTGTAAACTGTGCAGGACAAGACAGACAAGACAGTGCAGGACAAAAGACAGTAGAGAACAAAAGACAAAAAGACAGTGCAGGGGAAAGACAAAAATACAGAAAGACAGTGCAGGACAAAAGACAAAAAGACAGTGCAGGACAAAAGACAAAAAGACAGTGCAGGACAAAAGACAGTGCAGAGGAAAGACAAAAATACAGAAAGACAGTGCAGGACAAAATACAGTGCAGGACAAAAGACAAAAAAGACAGTGCAGGACAAAAGACAAAAAGACAGTGCAGGACAAAAGACAAAAATACAGAAAGACAGTGCAGGACAAAAGACAAAAATACAGTGCAGGACAAAAGACAAAAATACAGAAAGACAGTGCAGGACAAAATACAGTGCAGGACAAAAGACAAAAATACAGAAAGACAGTGCAGGACAAAAGACAAAAAGACAGTGCAGGGGAAAACACAAAAATACAGAAAGACAGTGCAGGACAAAATACAGTGCAGGGGAAAAGACAAAAAG
>NC_083472.1:2820000-2830000 GCF_030014155.1 Tachysurus vachellii | reverse complement strand
GTTGACGTGAGGTTGTTTTCCAGCTCAAGGTGCTTGTTTCGCAAAACAGGGAAAAGAGAAAACGCGTGTGCAGGGCTACGTTTTGTCGTTTGTAAACACCAAGCAAGCTGGACTGCTGCTTTGTTTACGACTGATATCGTATGCAGGAACGTTAAATTGACCTTGAGGAATGCAAGTCGCATGCATGCAAAGTTGTGTTTGAGTGACCTTAAAAAAAAAACCAGGACAGGAAACAGCGGCTACTCGGCTACGTTTATATAATAAGTTAATTGTCTAAACGACTCATTTTAAATGTTTCCTCGGTGCAACATTGAGAAACCTGCTGCATTACTACAGCTCTGTCTTTTGGCTCATTTTGCAGATCACTTCTCAGTACAGCAGTTCACAGCTGCATAAAACACACGGGTTTGAAACGAATCACTTCGGCTCTCAGATCGTCTCGGCCCGGTAGTTCTTGTCCACACCCGAACGTGAGCTCTGTGTCCTTCCTTTCCTCTCCTTTGTCGCTTCAGGAAAGCGGATAGAGATTAGGGAGCCATATCTGCCAGAGCGCTGCTTTAAGACAGCGGTTTCGTGTCTCGACTAGAAGGATTAGGTTGTCTAGCCAGAAGCTGAGGCCAGTCTGTTATCTGACTGCATTCACCGACTCACGAGGCAGAGGCAGAGCAGCCTCCGGGGAGACGAGCTGAGAGGATTACCAGCCTTTTTTCGCTATTCGTGTCTGACAGTGACAAGGGACTCGGCCTAATGTCTGTTTTACAGTACGGCGGTGCAGACTTCACCTGTCTGCGTGAGCGCACGAGCTAGACGACCAATTTATACGCGGTTTAGTCCGCTGACGTGTTTCTGAGCCTTGTGTATTCACCCGAACGGTATCCTGGTTAGGAGTGTAAGATGAAAATATAAGCACAATCATTTCATGTATTAGTGTTTTGTGTGTGTGTGTGTGTGTGTGTGTGTGTGTGTGTGTGTGTGTGTGTGTGTGTGTGTGTGTGTGTGTGTGTGTGTGTGTGGTGGAGGAGAAGAAGATTGATGGAGGCTTCGTCAGCCCGAGGCAACATCAAAGCTTCATCTATCACTGTCCCAGAGTGATGAAAACGCAGACTCTCAATGTTTAGCTTATCAGTCATAAATATGGATCACTTCACACTCAGGAAAAGAATAATAATGCAATCTATTCAGAAGCTTTTAGCGCGACGCATCGCCTCAGAACCGCGGTTACGACACACAATTCCTTTATTCGCGGACCAGCTTTTATGCGCACGTTTTTAAATGCGCCCTATTTTAATTGAAAAAAAGGGCAATAAGCTGCCGTATACACTCGTGTGTAGAAATAACAACAATACGCTTCTCTTCATGTAGTTCAGATGGTTCACTAACTAAACACGCATGTATTCATTGACTGATATCAAAACAACCCGCTGGAAGTCATGATACGATAAAAGACGTTTCTCCATTCTTTCTTCAGAGACTTTAATTAATAAATTAAAAGTTTTATTTTGTATATTTTTTTCATCCCTTCCAGCGGTGTGCTTCTTACACCACAAGTTTAACTCGTAGGCATCAGAAAGCGCTCGTGTAAGCAGGAGCTCACCGTAAGGGTTCGTCAGATGGCTAGGTCATTAGAAATGAACGCGGGATGCTGTGGATTGCGCTTTGTCTCAGTGGGTCTCAGTGCTCACTGAACTGAACTGATCTGAGTCTTGTCAAAGCTTTTACACGTAAACGATTTTAATAACCGTCCTCGTTACGGTACTCGGCTCACTCTCTCTGATGAACAATCCTGACTAAACGCAGCGCACTTGAGCTCGGGCTGGAAACACTACATCACTGAGCATCACGCCGTCTCTGCGCTGGTATCTAAAGGAGTTAAAGAGAAGAACCCGTCGCTTGTTTTTGGTGATTGTGTTTAATTTGACTGTATAAGGAATTTATAAAGAACACGAGTAACTCAACGAGTAAGGAAACAAAGCAGGGACAACACGAACACACACACACAATTTTTGAGACACCAGTGCTACTAACAACCGGTAATATTACTACACACTTCGGTACTCCCAATATCCCTGAAATGGTGACTCCTGACTCGCTTTAGTCATGAAGCTCACACTGTTGAACCTTCAGCGGAGGTCAATGTTTCACCCAAACGCACGTCGCAGAGGAAGGCCGCCGACGGACGTCTCGCTACCGCGACTGATGACCTGCACTTCCTCCACTCGTTACCTCAAGAAGTGTAAATAGTTTCAATCAGGATGAGCGGAAAACCTGGCTTTATCTCTCCGGCCATCTTTCATTATGCTCCACTTCCTGCTTTTCTCGACTGTGTGACGAGAGAGCGCTCCCCCCCCCCCCCCCCCGAACAAAGCCGGATTTAGCCTGTAGGAGCAGCCATACATCAAGCGGGGATCTGTGGCACCGTTCTAGGCAGGACAGTGATGGATGCACTCACGAGGACATTGTCAGGTTCTTCTCGGGTTTCACAAACTCTCCAGGCGACGGAAGAAACCTTACACCTCCGTTTAATAAGGTGTGAGTGTGAGAGACCGGAGTGAAGGAGCCGACCTTGGTCACCACCACCCCCGGGTTTATGCTCCGTCAGCAGTGATGACTGTCGATGACATCTCGTGTATCTGTGGAGGGATTTCTCTCCGTTTGATCATCTCGTCATTGTGTTCGCTCTTCCCTCAGATGCAGAAGACCAAGACGGTCTCGTTCCTCAGACGCAGAGCCTCAACCTCATGATCAACTCAATTTGGTGCTCAGATATGGAAGTCACACACAGACAGAGACACACACAGACAGAGACACACACAGACAGAGACACACACAGACAGAGACACACACAGACAGAGACACACACAGACAGAGACACACACAGACAGAGACACACACAGACAGAGACACACACAGACAGAGACACACACAGACAGAGACACACACAGACAGCGAGAGAGACAGAC
Source organism: Tachysurus vachellii (assembly GCF_030014155.1). Classification (NCBI taxonomy): domain Eukaryota; kingdom Metazoa; phylum Chordata; class Actinopteri; order Siluriformes; family Bagridae; genus Tachysurus; species Tachysurus vachellii. The sequence goes on along the minus strand of NC_083472.1, from coordinate 2,827,040 downwards.
AGACAGACAGCGAGAGAGACAGACAGACAGACAGCGAGAGAGACAGACAGACAGACAGCGAGAGAGACAGACAGCGAGAGAGACAGACAGCGAGAGAGACAGACAGCGAGAGAGACAGACAGCGAGAGAGACAGACAGCGAGAGAGACAGACAGCGAGAGAGACAGACAGACAGACAGCGAGAGAGACAGACAGACAGACAGCGAGAGAGACAGACAGACAGACAGACAGCGAGAGAGACAGACAGACAGAGACACACAGACAGACAGTGAGAGAGACAGACAGACAGACAGACAGCGAGAGAGACAGACAGACAGACAGACAGACAGACAGCGAGAGAGACAGACAGACAGACAGACAGACAGACAGCGAGAGAGACAGACAGACAGACAGACAGCGAGAGAGACAGACAGACAGACAGACAGACAGCGAGAGAGACAGACAGACAGACAGACAGCGAGAGAGACAGACAGACAGACAGCGAGAGAGACAGACAGACAGACAGACAGCGAGAGAGACAGACAGACAGACAGACAGCGAGAGAGACAGACAGACAGACAGCGAGAGAGACAGACAGACAGAGACACACAGACAGACAGTGAGAGAGACAGACAGACAGACAGACAGACAGTGAGAGAGACAGACAGACAGACAGACAGTGAGAGAGACAGACAGACAGACAGACAGTAAGAGAGACAGACAGACAGACAGACAGCGAGAGAGACAGACAGACAGACAGCGAGAGAGACAGACAGACAGACAGTGAGAGAGACAGACAGACAGCGAGAGAGACAGACAGACAGACAGCGAGAGAGACAGACAGACAGCAAGAGAGACAGATAGACAGCGAGAGAGACAGACAGACAGACAGTGAGAGAGAGGTCTGATGGTCTGTTTTATTGAGCTTTATAACTTTTGTATAGAATCGAGAGCATCGTTTCCAGCAATCGCACTGTTTTTTTTTGTTGTTGTTGTTTGTTTTATAAAGTAAACATAAGTCAACAGGTATTACATGATAGACTGTAACAGACAGAACTGCAAGAACCAAACGGCAAGCAATAATATGAAGTCAGAGAGAGAGAGAGAGAGAGAGAGAGAGAGAGAGAGAATCTATAGCTGATATTCCAAGAATTCTGCCTCTCTGCCTGTCATCACTATGGAGACACGTTTCTCCTTCAGTCACCCGAGGGGAACCATTGGATGGATCAGTAGGAACGTTATTGGTGGAAATGTTCTCCTGTTTTTCTGAGGATTACAAATGTAAGGATCTGGGATGTGTAGTGTTGTGTGTATGGTGTGTTGTGTGTGTGTGTGTAGTGTTGTGTGTATGGTGTGTTGTGTGTATGGTGTGTGTGTTGTGTAGTGTTGTGTGTGTGTGTTGTGTAGTGTTGTGTGTGTGTTGTGTAGTGTTGTGTGTGTGTATGGTGTGTTGTGTAGTGTTGTGTGTATGGTGTGTTGTATGTGTGTGTTGTGTAGTGTGTGTGTAGTGTGTTGTGGTGTGTTGTGTGTTGTGTGTTGTGTGTAGTGTGTTGTGTGTTGTGTGTTGTGTGTTGTGGTGTGTTGTGTGGTGTGTAGTGTGTTGTGTGTTGTGTGTTGTGGTGTGTGTAGTGTGGTGTGTGTTGTGTTGTGTAGTGTGGTGTGTGTTGTGTTGTGTAGTGTGGTGTGTGTTGTGTAGTGTGGTGTGTGTTGTGTAGAGTTGTCTGTTGTGTAGAGTTGTGTGTGTGCGTAGGTGTGCGTGCGTGTGTGTGTGCGTGTGTGTGTGTGTATACGTGTGTGTGTGTGTATACGTGCGCGCGCGTGTGTGTGTGTATACGTGTGTGTATACGTGTGTGTGTATACGCGTGTGTGTGTGTGTGTGTTCACCCCAGTCACTCAGTTTATCTCTAACAGAAATCTACCAGGCTGCTGATGGAGCACCTTTAGGCCCCTCATTCCTTTCATTATTCTGCCTGCACTCGTTCCTCCTTTCAGTCCCCCAAACCAAACCCACTAACCAGTTGCTCGGCTCAGAAGATCATCAGACATGAAGTTTGTCCTTAGTAGAAGATTCTCCAGCTGTTCTTAGTCCAAGAGGTCAGAGCTTGTTGCTTGTTGAGTTTCACAGCACTGACGTGATCTTAGAGATGAAACAGAAGGCACCAGGGATTCGGGAGATTTGGGAGATTCGCCTGCTGCTATTTGTTTTGTTTGTACATCTATTCAAATTAACCATCGAAGAAAAACGTTGCATAAAACGTAAAAAAGCTCGTAGGATCGAAGCCAATAAAGCATCAATGTTTCATTGGTTTTGCATCATGATCAGCACCACGCAATCCGTGTGCAATAACAACCTCATGCAATCACCAGGCAAGATGGAACACGCCATGCTGCAGGCTGGAGCAGGATTATGGGAAGGGTTTTATACAGAACGTTTGGTGAACGTTTCCCTCCCAGATGACATCGTGGCTCAACTGGAGCCCGAGCAGAACCGAACGCCACCACGTTACTCTCGTCATTACGGGTGTCAGTCTGCGTCAAGGCTGAGGTGTAGAATCGAGTAACGAGCTTCAGGCGCAGCTTTTGTCTTCCCGTCACAGTGTTTGTACGATACGTCGCCGCCTCCTGCAGAGTCTCCGCCGGTTTCTTTGTGCTCAGACGACACGCTTTCACAGCCTGTTGCATCACCCTGCCTTTCTGCTGGAGAACTTCTACAGGCAGCAAAACAATGATGATGCAAGCAGGGCTTCAGTATCTCAGAGAGAGAGAGAGAGACAGAGAGAGAGAGAGAGAGAGATGATGAGAAAGAAACGGCGAGAGAGAACGAGAGATGAGGAGAAAGGATGAGAGATGAGGAGAAAGGATGAGAGAGAGAGACAGAGAAAGGATGAGAGAGACAGAGAAAGGATGAGAGAGAGAGAGAGAGAGACAGAGAGAGAGAGACAGAGAAAGGATGAGAGAGACAGAGAAAGGATGAGAGAGAGAGAGAGAGACAGAGAGAGAGAGACAGAGAAAGGATGAGAGAGGATTCTCTGTCTCTCTCTCTCTCTCTCTCTCTCTCTCTCATCCTTTCTCTGTCTCTCTCACTCTCATCCTTTCTCTGTCTCTCTCTCTCTCTCATCCTTTCTCTGTCTCTCTCTCTCTCTCTCTCTCTCTCTCTCTCTCTCTCTCTCTCTCTCTCTCTCTCTCTCTCTCTCATCCTTTCTCTGTCTCTCTCTCTCTCATCCTTTCTCTGTCTCTCTCTCTCTCTCTCTCTCTCTCTCTGTCTCTCTCTCTCTCATCCTTTCTCTGTCTCTCTCTCTCTCATCCTTTCTCTGTCTCTCTCTCTCTCTCTCTCTCTCTCTCATCCTTTCTCTCTCTCTCTCTCTCTCTCTCTCTCTCTCTCTCTCTCTCTCTCTCTCTCTCTCTCTCTCTCTCTCATCCTTTCTGTCTCTCTCTCTCTCTCTCTCTCTCATCCTTTCTCTGTCTCTCTCTCTCTCATCCTTTCTCTGTCTCTCTCTCTCTCATCCTTTCTCTCTTTTTCTCTGTGTGTGTGTGAGAGATAGAGGGGGAATGAGAGAAAGAAGAAGTGTGTTTTAGATTTCAGTCTCCTTCATCCTTCATCCCCAGTTGTATAGTTTTATCAGTGAAAGTTTCCTGTCTTCCGTTTTGTTCCCGTCTCCTCAGAGCTCCACGTGTCCCACATCCTTCAGCCTGTTTTTAGCAGCACTTTCCTCACAGCCGTGTCCTTTTTTTTCTCCCCCTCTCTGTTCTTTCCCTCAGCATGACTCTGCACACTGGGTCAGCGTGACATAACCGTCGCTCTGACTCACATCCTGAGCCGCTCGCCTCGTTACGTCATAACCGCGAGAGCGGCGCTTGTTTTTGTTAGCGTAGGACGGCGAGGCAGCGGGAGGGATTTGGCTGGACGTCAGGATCCACAGCTCGCCCTGACGAAGGAAGTCGACCGAAAGGGAATGCGGATGTGGGACTGTTCCGGTCACTTCCGATCTCTCGGTCAGAGCCAGATTTTTTATCTCCGTGCGTTCGGGATTTTTTTCTTCACGCAGCAAGGAAAGCGTTTTAAAAGACGTCTCCGGGTGCTTCGAGGTAGCTGTGGCAATTTTACGGGTTTACGAGTCGGTGCGTTTTTTTTCGTGAGGCACCAGACACTGTCCTGACCACCATCCCCCATCTCTCTCTCTCTCACACACACACACACACACACACACACACACACTGCTTAGCAGGAGGGCCAGGCCACAGCTTTGATGTGGACACCCCCGCCGCCCCGCCGAAGCCCGTCGAGCCTCGTACACGCTCACCCCCGCACTTCCTCCCCCCGGAGCAACCCAAACACAAGCCCCACATCTGGAGCGCTGACTGAAGCAGACCTGTCTGTGGCTGGAATCAGTTACTTTCAGGTCACGGTGGACTGATCCATTTTTATTTATTTATTTTTTTCTTTCTTTCACCAAATCACATTCACACAGGAAGAAAGGAAGAGGAGGCGTTTGTTAGATTTCTATAACACGTCATTCACCTCGAATATCCCCGAGTGTTAGAAAGAGGCTTTGTTTTGAGTTTCACTCGCTCACATCTTGTTAGCACCACAAGCTTTAGGTTTCACAACAGATCCTGCGACGCCGCTTCGATAAACACGTCTGAGAACGTTCAGGGTAAGACTCCGTAAGGCCGGCGTTAGGCTCCGGTCCAGTCGTTAGAGCTCGCTCTTAACACGTCAGGATCAAAAGGTCGTCTGTAAAACCTCTCTACTGTATTTACAGGTTTCTGAGCTGTGCTCGTGGGCGAGCGACACGTCCTGACCTGTATTCTCACCTTCACCCTCTCTCACCTTACTGTTTCATCTGTTCTGTTCCAGCTGTGTTCAAGTCGAAGAACATCATGCGGTGGACATCGACGTTTATCACTGCCCTAACTGTGAAGTTCCACACGGACCCTCCCTGAGTAAGACTCCACTCCTCTACTCTCCTCTTACGCTCCTCTTCCTCTTAGTCCCCTCTTCCTCTTCATCTCCTCTTCATCTCCTCTTCCTCTTAGTCTCCTTTTCCTCTTCCTCTTTGTATCCTCTTCCTCTTCATCTCCTCTTTCTCTTCATCTCCTCTTCCTCTTAGTCTCATTTCCTCTTCCTCTTCATCTCCTCTTCCTCTTCATCTCCTCTTCCTCTTCATCTCCTCTTCCTCTTCATCTCCTCTTCCTCTTAGTCTCCTCTTCCTCTTAGTCTCCTTTTTCTCTTCCTCTTCGTCTCCTCTTCCTCTTCGTCTCCTCTTCCTCTTCGTCTCCTCTTCCTCTTCGTCTCCTCTTCCTCTTAGTCTCCTTTTCCTCTTCCTCTTCGTCTCCTCTTCCTCTTAGTCTCGTCTTCCTCTTAGTCTCCTTTTCCTCTTCCTCTTCGTCTCCTCTTCGTCTTAGTCTCCTCTTCCGCTTCATCTCCTCTTCCTCTTAGTCTCCTTTTCCTCTTCCTCTTTGTCTTCTTTTTCTCTTCCTCTCCTCTCATCTTCCTCTTCGTCTCCTTTTTCTCTTCCTCTCCTCTCCTCTTCGTCTCCTTTTCCTCTTCCACTCCTCTCCTCTTCCTCTTAGTCTCATCTTCCTCTTCATCTACTCTTCCTCTTTGTCTCCTTTTTCTCTTCCTCTCCTCTCCTCTTCCTCTTCCTCTTCGTCTCCTTTTCCTCTTCCTCTCCTCTCCTCTTCCGCTCCTCTCTTCTCTAACCTCTTCTTTACTCCCCTTCCCTCCCCCACTCTTCTTTTCTCTTCTCTTTTCTCCTTTCTTCTCCTCTCTTATTTCTTCTCTTCTCTTCCCTCCTCCCTCTTGATTTCCTCTTTTTGATTTAAGCACCAGTCATTTCCCAGTCCCCCCGGGAGACGGACATTATTAGGCTAATTAAGCAGCGTAATCATCGAATGGGGGTTGAACCCGGACCCTCGTCGGTCGAGAAGGTTGAGGGTTTTATGGTCCTTTGAAGTGCTCCACTCAAGTGCCCTCATAATTCACTGACACTCCAGCGCTCGCTGTCCCATTCAGCTGATAACATCTGACGGTGTGTTACGGTGGAGCTCAGTCAAAGCTAAACTGGGAAATCTCTCTCTCTCTCTCTCTCTCTCTCTCTCTCTCTCTCCGTTTTATTGGCGAATGACCACAAACACGACACAGTATCATTAACAGACTATGCTGAATTTTTCAAATGCTGACAAATAAATCACACAAAGTGTCCTAACGGATCTTTCTATCCCTCCGTCTTCACAGTGAAGAAGCGAAAGAATTGGCACAGGCACGACTACACGGAGCCGGACGACGGCAGCAAGCCCGTGCAGGCCGGGACCCTGGTGTTCGTGCGCCAGCTGCAGGACAGGACCTTCGCCAGGTACGTGAATAAAGCCGTAGCCGTCGGACACCCTCGCAGACGAACCCGTAGCCGGCAGCTTCGTCACAAGAGCCACTTGTGAATACAGGAAGCGTCTGTCTGCAGGAGAACCAGCTGTTTTACAGACAACCTTTAAAGAAGCGAACTTAACTTAAGTGAAATTAACACGACAGTATTAAGTATAATAATGTCTGTGTCAATATTTGCAGCTCGTAAATAAATAAACGCGCTCCGGTCGATAACGTGAAGGGCTTCTGCACTAATAAGTGTCGAGTTCTACTTGAATCAGTGTAATTCATGTTTTTATCTGTGTGTGTGTGTGTGTGTGTGTTTGATGTGTCCTGCTACAGCGCCCATGAGGTTTTGATGAAGATGCATGGGACTCAGGTGACGCAGCGCTACCTGGAGAGACACGGCTTTCGTTACCCCATTGCAGTGCCTCAGAAAGATGGGCTCGGGCTCCAGCTTCCCTCTTCAGACTTCTCTGTCAACGATGTGGAACGATATGTTGGTAAGAGGAGTGCGTGTGTGTGTGTGTGTGTGTGTGTGTGTGTGTGTGTGTGTGTGTGTGTGTGAGACTTGAGCGGTCAGTCTGTCAGCAGTTTCTCTCTTACATTAAATCTAACGGTGTGTTATTCATCCACCTGACATGTAATTACCAGCAGTTTAAATATTCATTATGTGTAATGGAGCTTTGGAGCTCGGT